>NC_135551.1:27478379-27533379 GCF_964340395.1 Glandiceps talaboti | reverse complement strand
TGATTGACCAACAGGTAGCAAAATGTGTCAGTCCTTATCGAAAATTACTGGTCCTTACTTGATGCAGTTTATGACCCGTATTTCTCATTTATTTCTCATTTATTGATTTTCACCAGGAAATTAAAATAAAAAACCACACATAACAAATAAATTAACAAAATATATAAATTAAATTAAGTCAAAAAATATTCAATCAAATACATCAGTAATTCCATGGACCTGGTGGGGGTTGTACAGCTAACCCCCCCCCCCCCCCCCCCCCATTAAATCAAAGGAATTTTGATCTTTGATACATACATGTTGTCTTATACTATGACACAATTACAGAGTACTGTGAAACCAGTTAAAAGCACATGTACATGCAATCTGATTAAAATATGATGTGGTGAAAGCGGCTAAATGCTTTATTTACCTCTATTTCCATCGTTTTGTGTTGTTTGTTTTTGTTCTGAGTGACCACCACCTAAGGCTTCACCACATCAGATTTTAATCAGATTGATGTACATGAAATGCTGGAGAATATTCCATTCAACTAATGATAAAATACAAAATGGTTTTGAAATAGCAGTATCACTAATTGTGAATGAATCCTGAAACTGACTGACTCTAAGCTGTCACGTGAAAACCTTTCATGGAATAAAAATCTTAATGGTCCAAAAAATGCACAATGGACACATAACTCGTCTATGATATACACAATGTATATTATACTTGACTGTATACAAAATAGCATCAGTACAATGCGCTGACGGGTCAATCAGACTTGATTACATGAAAGAAAAGGCACCACAAGTTGCTATAGATTAAAAGTGGGTGATGGATTGGTGTTGGTCAAATTTGGATATATCATTGAATGATCATTATACATCAAATACAAATTTCAGTTAGTCATAAGAACCAACAAGTTGGGAGAGTTCTTCAAAACTGTCAGTCCTTACAAAAATTTGTTGGTCACAGACCATCAGACCAACGATAAATTTTGCACATTGCTTCATACATAAGGGAGTATTCAGTTTATGACTCATGACATCATTTCTAGGGTTTGGTGACATCATTTACTTGAGATATGATGACATCATTTCTAGGGTTTGGTGACATCGTTTACTTGAGATATGATGACATCATTTCTAGGGTTTGGTGACATCGTTTACTTGAGATATGATGACATCATTTCTAGGGTTTGGTGACATCATTTACTTGAGATATGATGACATCATTTCTAGGGTTTGGTGACATCATTTACTTGAGATACGATGACATCTTTTCTAGGGTTTGGTGACATCATTCACTTGAGATATGATGACATCATTTCTATGTCTAGGAAACCTTTAGTGACAACATTTGTTTGACATCATTTCTAAGGTTTGGTTACACCATTCACTTCAACTTGAGATAAGATGACATCATTTCTGGTGACACCATTTGCTTGACATCATTTAAAGTGTTTGGTGACTTCATGTGCTTGGGTTATGATGACATCATTACTTGAATTCTGATAATAAATTTCTTTGTGTTTAGATGACAAAAAATTTTCTAACAATTTACATAGTTACACTTTTGATCAACTAATGTCTTTTGGTGACCTCATTTCTTTAATTTGGGTTTTCTTTCTTTCCGCACTCTTCTGTCTTGCCAACCCCATATCTGATTCTTTATTGTATCAGTGATATTGACATCATCTGGAATCTGGACAAATCGTACCATTTTTCCCTGGACAAAAAAGTCTGCAAATTTGGATATAGACCCCTTTGGATCAACAAATTCTACATCTGACATATAAATATTCATATAGGCATCTACACTATCAATGGTTCCTATGACTGTACTTTCATTGCGAAGTTCAACAATTGTTTGTTTTCCCCTTAATCCTTGCAGCAAACACACTAGTGTGTTTTCAGAGTGGAAACGTTCTCGTAAAGACATCGCTCTTGTTTTATCTCTGTGATTTCTGTCAATGTCTTCTCAGGGCACTGCCTGTTTCATCTATGGAAACAGAAAAAAAATAGGAAAAAGTCACTGAAACAGTGAAAGGCCAATTATATGAAACTCAAGTCTCAGGAAAGTTTTGGCGACCACATACGTATCTCCGTACTCAAGTCAGAGCGTCCTAGGACTAGACTTACTCCATCTGAAACTTGAAAGCAGGACTCGCTTCGTTACCCACCCTCTAGCGCACAGCAACCTGCCTTCCAATGTGCCTAGCCACGGAAGGCCCAGGTGAGAGATTGTAGAAACGAAACGTACTGGTCTACAAGTCTTCTTCACACTGCTCACAGTCGTGCGGGGCTTCCCCTAACCTCGTTTTCGTGACAACCTCGACTGATGACAAGTTTTAATCTTTTACCCTGAGGACATAGTTTTAGTTTTTCGACACAAAATAATGCTTTCATTTCTTGATACATCTGTAGTTTCATATAAAGGAGGGGTTTCTGTCGCACTGCTTACTCTCTGGTTTCACCGAAGTCTATCAACATTATTATGAATTGCAATTAGTTTGAACTTTGACCTTTGATAGGCAACATGGCGGAAAGTTTGAAGTTTGCAAACGATGTTGTGATCGTCTGCTGTCGTTAAATTATAACCTACATTTACCTGACTCAAAATGGATGGGTATATTTCCGAAGAAACAAACCGTCTGATTCGTCGGGGACATTTTGAAAGACTGAAAATGCTACTAACAAAAACTATATTTCAAAAATTTGATTTCGACGAGTTAGTAAAGGAAAATAACATTTTGGTGTGTGATATTGCAAAGGTACGTAACGTGATGTTTCACTTGTCAGAGTAAACCATAAACAATGGGAATCTTACGCTTGGACTTGAATATGTCTTCAATGTGTTGATGTCATTTTGTTCAATAACTTTTAACAATATTATTCTAGGCTATGCAAGATGCAAGAGCTATAATATCACTACAGCTTGTTAAAGGATTTGAAAATCTTTATAATAAAATTAACGGTGAGTCATTTACGTCTCTAGCAGTCAGTACAATATGGTTTGATTTAATGCAAAATACCCAACTACACACACACACACACACACACACACACACATACATACATACATACATACATACATACATACATACATACATACATACATACATACACACACACACACACACACACGAACACATGAGTCATGCACAGCTAGAAATTCACAAGCAGTTACATGTTATCCCTGTAAAGTGTAACAGGCCATGTACAAAGCCTAAAACAGGTATATTAAAAGCAAGTTTACTTGATACAGGGTCTGTGAATTTGGTAAGATTTCATAGCTGCATTCACAGGAATGTTGCAGGTCTGCACAGGATCTGTTCCAGGGGCACTTACATTACTTGTGAACAAAGAATTGTGAAAAGAAATTTGTAGAACCAAAAATATGTATTGACTGAATAATTCTAAGTCTGGTGAATTTCACAAGTTGGTAAAATATTTTACTTTTGTGTAGTACTTTTCATTGATATTTCTATCATTCTGTAGAGCTCAGACTGCAATGTTTGGTGATGTGAGGGTAGAGTTGATGATTATCACTGAATGATCAGTATAGTATTGTCCTGACATGAAAGTGAAGAGTTCTATAGTAACACTTTAATAATGAAATGTAATGTCCTACAGGGTTAGATATCAACATGCAAACTATTTCCATGGAATTGGTAATCAGCTATAACTATGCCTGGTGTCTGTTTTTGAAAGTGACTGGTAATCAACATACAACTGTATCATACAATCTTGAAAAGCACATTGAAAGAAGTCTATTGAGAGGTAAGCTTCCCACTTTCACAAATCTTTTCTTCGCTGGTTCCATCTGGCCATCTACCCATGGCTTGTGTTTGAATAAACTTTGGACAGTCTCAAAAAGTGTATAACTCATCAGCCACCTCACGCCACCCATTGAAATGAAAATAAACATGATACTTGAACACCAGGCACATTTCACTAGATCATGTTTTGATTTGGAGGATAACAAATTTATACTTTTGGCCTAAATCTTGGTGTAATATATACATACCTGGTCACTCTCTGTGTGCTGCAAACACAATCTGCTAGTAACAAAATATTTCATGTACAAACAAATCACTGACTGTGTACAGGCATTTCACATTCTTTCATATTGCTCCATAACTTTGGTGCACAATTTCACTTGACATTCAATAAGCCTCTAGCCTGGGTTGCTTCAAAGCAAAACTGAAGACCCAATTGTTTACCAAAGTATAGCCTATAGGGTGTGGTCCAACCATTCAGTGCCACTGAACAGAACAGCTCACCAGTGTGTTCTCATTGTCTCAAATGAAAGACAACATTTGTTGTTATGTGCTAAAATGATAAGATGGGTTTTGCTGTGAGTCACTACATAGTACGTGAGAGATAGGGGAACACCAATTTTGCTAAGAGGGCACACTGGTACTTAAGAAGTTGATGCTTTATAAAATCTATTGACTGATGTATTGATTGAATAGAAGATTTTACTTGATTACAAGAGTACTAGTTAGGCAGTATTTTGGAAACAGCTTGGAACTTAGAGTCATGACGGTCAAATGGTTAGAGTGACCAGCTTGGAATATGCAGGTTGTAGATTCTACATGAACACAGTCCACCATGTGTACAGGTCTGTTGACTTCTTTATCAAATATAATTAATCAAAGTTTCTACTATCTAGTTACCAGATTCAGTAGAACACAGACCAGAGAGCCATCAACTTTGCATAGCCTGATTCCATGTGTTTTGGAATGGCTACGTGAACACAACCAATTATGTGTACAGGTCTGTCTTGGATTGTGTGGAATACTGTGTCTTCACTGGATGTTGAATGGTAAAGTGAATGACAGTCTGGAATTGCTCAATAGAGTTCAAAGGTCACTGGTTGACATCAGCACCTCCCACAGTAGCCAGGTAAACTTACTTATTACATTTCCATATGAAATATTATTAACCATTTAAATTTCAATACTAGTATAAGCTACCACAGAGCACAGCACAGCCAGGAGGCATTCATCCATCCATGGGCAGCCATGTATACATCCATGACTCAATTTCAATCAAACTTGGCATAAATGTCAACATTGTAGTGTACATCATGTCTTTTGCTACCTTGATAACCTTTGTGATAAAAATCATGGTGGCCATATTTGTCATAAAAATACACATTTTGCCTCTTACCTCCAAAACTTTACTACGGACAGACATCATTCAAGTGCCTAGCCCCACACTCTCAATAATAATCTTTCTAACGAAACCTTGACCTTTGACCTTGACAAACATTTTAAAGTCAAAATAGTCAAATTTGTCTTTCTACCATAACTGAAGAAGTTGAATACACAGACTCCATTCAAGTGTTTACCCTCATATTTATAGAGGTAAGCTTTCAACCTGAAAACTAACCTTTGGCCTTGATCTTCATCTCTAAGGTCAAATAGCAAATTCTTCAATAACTTTTGAAGGTTTTATACATAGAGACATCATTCATCTATTCCAAAATTGAACGTAATTGGAACTACACAATTATTGTTATTATGCCTTAAAGACTTATTACACTCGTTTCCATCTTTTGAGAACTTCCCACTGAATGGACACCAACTACAATAATTATGTAAAACATTTTCATCTGTTTTTGATCTGTTTTTGTTCATTACAGAATACTTATACTAGAGGTATGCATATCATTATGACCACAATGAATGGACACCAAGTAATATTAACTACATCTGAACCAGGTAAAAACCTAAATGTCGTGCTAGAAAGTATACAATATAAAAAATATGTCTGCCCAGCTGACTATTTTATCATCATGGAATTACCCTATTAAACTCAAATCCAATCATATGTGGATTTTTGGCTTGTCATTCCCCTACGCCTGGCATTTCAATCCCAACTTTCTACTTGAATCAAACTAAATCTAGAAAACAGATGCAGATTCTTTATATAATATTGAGTTTTTAATTTTTCCTGCTGTGAGACCAAGTCATTAGTGTCATGATGTGGTTAAAACCAACTCAGAGGGTTTAACTGTACATGTGTTGCGTTATTCAATGCAGCTGTTGGATATGATAATCTAATTGCTATAAATGCTCACACGACTGTTAAGCTCTCATGGGATAATATTCACTACCAAAATCATGTCTGGCTAGCTAACCATTTGATAGCATACACTTTAAAAAAGATGTTCCCAAGGTAACTAAAAATAAAAACTTGCTTACCAAGGTAGCCATAGTGAATACACTTATCAAGGTAGCTCAACATGAACTTGCTTACCAAGGACAGGTAGCCCAAAATGACCTTCCTTTACCAAAGTAGGTAACAATGAATGCACTTCCCAAGGTAGCTCAAAATAGATACACTCACCAAGATAGCTATAGTGGATACACAAACTAAGGTAGCTCAAAATAGATACACTTACCAAGATAGCGATAGTGAATACACTTACCAACGTAGCTATAGTGAATCCACTTACCAAGATGGCTACAGTGGATACACAAACTAAGGTAGCTCAAAATAGATACACTTACCAAGATAGTGATAGTGAATACACTTACCAAGGTAGCTCAAAATAGATACACTTACCAAGATAGCGATAGTAGATACACTTACCAAGGTAGCTCAAAATAGATACACTTACCAAGATAGCTACAGTGGATACACAAACTAAGGTAGCTCAAAATAGATACACTTACCAAGATAGTGATAGTGAATACACTGACCAAGGTAGCTCAAAATAGATACACTTACCAAGATAGTGATAGTAGATACACAAACTAAGGTAGCTCAAAATAGATACACTTATGAAGATAGCAATAGTGAATACACTGACCAAGGTAGCTCAAAATAAATGCCATACTAAGAAATTTCTGATAGTTACACATCATCAAGCTTTAAAGCCTGAAAATGTGATTTCTTGTCAAAAAAGGAAAACCTTCAAAACAACAAGGCCATTTCATCTGAAATTTGGTGGGGATGATGCCTGGATGTTTCTGGGATTATCTAGATGAAGAATTGTTGATGGGGAAAGATCATAAAAACCAGTGATATGCATACTATTTATGACTTTTAGTCAAAATTTAAATTTTGAAACTACTTGGCAGATCTACATACTAAAAGGAACATCCTCTTATTTTTAAGTTGCAACTGTAAATTTATCTGTGCTTTTGCCAGATTTTGTTCCTCATTGCCAATTGAAGAAGGAAGGCAACATAACATTGATCCATGGAATAGAATTTATAAAATTTGTGGCAATGATGATGTAGAAGATGAATATGACTTTCTCTTAATATGTTCCTTCTACAACAATCAGGAAAAAAAACATCCCAATAGAATTCATAGTCAAACCAAATTTTAGTAAGTTCACAAGACTAATGAGAGCAAATGAACCTGAACTTCTCACATCCTTGAGTAAATTTGCATACAGTGCAGTCAAACAACTTGAAGAGAGACACTTATAAGTGAAATGATGCAATACAGTTGAATCGATTTATGTGACTCTGACTTTCATATATTTGTATATTTCTTTTCTTTGTATATGGGCCAGAGGCGTGGGAAAGCAGTAAACACATGCGCACTGTCACACGCACACACGCACGCATACACGCACACTCTCTCACACACACACACACACACACACACACACACACACACACACACACACACACACATGATATGAAATGTTATAATCAGTTGCTTCACTTTAATGAAATGTTGGGTTGATTTACTGTGCCTCTTGTAGTCTGATGTCCTTTCCTAAACATTTGCAGACCAAGAAATGTATCAACACTATTGTTCCCGCTAAAAGTAAAGATCCACCACCTGCCAATATGGATAGGTTGTAGTTTGATGAGACATCATAAATCCAACCTGTATAGAACAAATTAGTGAGAGAATGAGTGGATGGGTGAGTGGGTGGTCGGGTGGGTGGGTGGGTGGGTGGGTGGGTTGGTGAGTCAGTCAGTCAGTGAGTGAGTGAGTGAGTGAGTGAGTGAGTGAGTGAGTGAGTGAGTGAGTGAGTGAGTGAGTGAGAGATTGAGTGAGTGAGTGAGTGAGTGAGTGAGTGAGTGAGTGAGTGAGTGACGGATGGGTGGGTGGGTAGGTGAGTGAGGGAGTGAGTGACTGAGTAAACGACTGACTGACTGACTGACTGAATGGGTGAGTGAAAACAAATGGTTAATAAGCAAATGAGTGAGTACCTGACTGAGTGAGTGAGTGAGTGAGTACCTGACTGAGTGAGTGAGTAAGTGACTGACTGACTAGATGAGCCAACTAAGCTAGTTCAACAGAGACCATTATGAATTTGCTGTATGTCACCAAATATCATGCTGAGGGTTACAATAGTTTGTCTATTACAGAAACCTTATCATGATAGTCACATTCATCAGACTAAATTATACAGCTACTCTCTTTGTTTAGTTCAGCTTCCAAGTGTTCTAGTTCAAACATGTTGTCATCGTTCCAAACCAGGGTCACTACTGCACGACATTACTTGATGATGTCAAGTTCAAGGATAGGATCTAGGAGGGCTGATCAAAATGGGCAATATGGCAATAAACATGAACTTGAAAAATTGGACGTTAAAATTTAGATAAAAGTTATACTGATAATAACAAAATGCAATAAGTGGTATAAATCAAAGTCAAATATTATCAACCAGTGAAGTCAGGTCAACTTTTTTCTTTGGGTGAATTTCTCTGTTAATAAATACAAACTCCAGACTTACCTCCCACAGGTGGACCAATCATACTTGACAGGCCAACAGTAAACAATATCCATCCTAGTGCAGTTGATAAATACTGAGTGCCTAGATATTGCTTTAAGCATACAGTTACAGAAGGCCAGTACATGCCAACAGAAAAACCAAAGACTGCTGTTAAAACAGCAAAGACAGCAAACAGTTTGGTTACAGTAGTCAAAGTTAACATTAAACCAGCTAGAAGAACATGGCCTACAAACACAGGTACTGGAGGCATATGTGCCAAGTCAATAATGAAGCCATTTACAGATCTCCCAGTCAGTGATCCGATACCAAAACATGTTAGCAAGAAAGATGCTTGTAGTTTTGGTACTCCAATGGATACTACCTTGGCAACCAGATGAATTATTGCCAAATAGTACGCAAATCCCACAAAAAACATAGAAACACATATCATTCTGAAAAAGGAATTGTGACATAACAATTTGAGTTTTGCTAGTTCACCAAACATAAAATTAGCCACTTTAGAAGTGTGTTTAGTCTTGGATGGAATTGTGTGTTCCTCACAAGTGTTTGCATCAGCTGTATCAGGATCAGGACTATCTTCTGCAGTATTACTTTCTTCATCTTGGATATCCTGTAAAGTTTGTCCTGTTTCTTCATCTTCTTCCCTGGCAATAATTTCAGATAAATCATAATCTGAATTCCCTGTACAAGTTCCTATGTCATGCATATGTATATCTTTTGTGTCTGTCAGTTGGCTATGTACATCGACCTGTACCTGTTTCATTTTGAGGTCTTTCGTTGGTGGCTTCATTAGTAAACCACATATGATGACATTCATATTAATCCCTGCGATTATCAACAGAGCACCCCTCCATCCATATTCATAAATCAGAATCTGATAAAATGGACCCAGAGCAATGTAGGCAACAGCATGTCCAGCAAAGGCTATAGAATTAGCAATAGCATGATGTTTCTGAAAGTAGTGACCAATGATTATAATGCTTGGTCCATAGGCAAGTCCAACTCCAGTACCTACAAGTAAGATAATAAACACTAGTTTTTATGAGAGAGTTAATAATATATTAACTCTGGAACAAGACATTTGAAATGGTTCTGTTGTTTTGATGTGAACTGTTTTTACTATTATGTAATAATTTCTTTATTTTTGACTCATGTGTTGTTTTATCAGTACTTGCTGGTACTCCAATGCTGAACCAGGCATGATTGCCTTCTCATGTAACCCTATTCCCTTTGTGGTATTTTGAATCAGTTCGAAAATGAATTGAAGTCAGTTCTCCTACCCCACATGCACTAAAATCAATTCAGTTCAAACCAATTCAAAGTACATCAGTTTGAAACAAATATGAAATAAATCAACCCATTGCAGTTTTGTCAAATGGGCTGAAACTGGTTTCGAACTGATGACTGAATTGATTCTGTTTGAAGTGGTTTTGAATTGATGTTTCCTGCTTATTTGTACTGCTGTAATACTCAGAGATGTGAATCCAGAGTATACTCATGGGGTTCACACTTAGCTAGTTTTGTTGTCCCTTGAGTCAACTCTAATCTAAACCCAACATAAGAAAAAATACCTCAACAGATGTGTTGGCCCATAGTCGGGTTAAATTAGGTCAGGTAAAGGAGGGTGGTTTAGACCCAACGTAACTTTTGACACAAAATTCCATTTGATTACATAAGTGTGGTTACTGGTAATTTCCTAGTCTATCAGCTAGCCCTCGGATGTTCTTCCGATAAAATACGACACACAGCCGAACAACGCTATCGAGGATGGAACATCCGAGGTCTAGCAAATGTCATCAGGATATAAATAACTGCCAATCAGAGAACCGTATTAGCGACAAGCACAAACAGAGGACAATAGCTAAATTTTCATGCATATTCATCTTAAGGAGGGGCTTGTAAATATAACCACCAATGCTGTTAACTAAAATGTGTGAATGACAACGTCTACACACTCATCAAACACAATTAGCATAAACTGATAAGACATAGTAATGACATAAATGTGTTTGTCAACACCTGCATGCAGAGATTGAATATATTAAAGTATATATATGCATATATGGCCCAACCCACCGCTTATCATAATCTCAATAGAATGTCCGGTCTGAAAATGACATTCACTAGACTGTTCGGGCAAGCCCTCACATAGTATAGTTATAGTTATAGCATCGAAAGAAAGCCCGAACGTCTAGCAGCAAGACTAGTAATTTCCTAGATAAGGAGGATTTCCATGGTCAAAGTTCAGGATTACTGCTGAATGATTGGAACAAATAAAGGCTATGGTAATATTGGATGAATTTGGTATCATGTGATTTATGTTGACACTGGGTCAAGTATAAAATACAATGTGAATGGAACCCAAAGTCCAGCTTTTCAGTTTCACAACTTATATCACTCTAGGGTGAAACTCACATTTGTACTGTGAATGTAGCTGTTGTACCATTAATGATGAATAGACAGGTATAAATACAGCATGAACATTTATTGTTGTGGGTGCTTCCTAAATGCTGACTGTCACAATGACTGATATTGAATTGTACTATGAATAGAAAAGGGTTAAACCCTAATTCCAGTAAATACTTGGTTGTGGGTTTCTTCTCAACAGAATTTTGAATAAGAAATATAAGTAGTGAACAGTTCTTGTGATTTGGACTTGAAAGATTCAGAGTTTAATTTATAGTAAAGATTTAGAATTTAATTTATAGTACATATTACGAGAATCCATACTAATTGAACAATAAAACTCAGATACTCCAGGATAAACATGAAATATAACTAATCCTAGCTGTTAGAAGACTTTGGAAATTTCCCATGACACCTTAACAAACACTTATAGTAATACCAGCTCCCTGTAGCATAGTGGTTAGCGCACAGGATTAGCAGTCGGGAGGTCATGGGTTCGAATCCCACTGGAAACAGTGGATTTTTCTGTGACCGACCCAAACCCAGGGTGAGTGTTCTACAGACTCGATGGGTAGGCTGTATCACTGAGCCATGTCTCACTCACAAGACGAGTGTGAATTTGGGGGACTCCTGGAGTAATGACTCAAAAAGCATGATTACTCACACAGAGCCCGCAGGTGCTATGTTTGCCGGGCCTGGGTGACTCTGGGATAACCTGTGGACTGACTGGGAAAGCCTTGGCAGTTCCACAGCAATGTGATATAGATATGCAATATAGCCCTGTCACGTAGTCCAAAACCCGAATGGATCTCTGTATAGCATTTGTGTTTGTGTGTATTTGTCTGCATAACAGAAAATCACTGGGAGCAATTCCCAGCAAAAAAAAAAAAAAAAAAAAAAAAAAAACCACTTATAGTACTTTTAATGTTGTATTCTCTCTTGAAAGAAAGATCTTAAAGATTTGACGAAGGATAGCCCTAGACTAAACAGCTGATGACATAAGAAAAATAGATATATTTACCTGTCAAGACTCCATAGCTGATATAAAGTGTATGAAGATTAGTTGCAAATGTACTGATGATTGTACCAACACTGGAAAGTATTCCACCAAAGATGATAATAGGTCTCGCTCCAAACCTATCATTCAGTGCGCTAGCAACTGGGCCTACACAAATAATAAAATATAATGATAAAACTTGTATTGGGGAAAATGTTAGCCCTAGTGACTGGGCTTTCACAAATAATAAAATATAATAATAAAACTTGTATGGGGTAAACTGTAAGCACTAGTGACTGGGCCTTCACAGATAAAATAGTCGTACTGCCAGACTTTGTGACTTATGTCTTCCTAATTGTAATGCATACAAACTGTGCCTCAAGCAATGAAATTGAAACCATTTGGAAAAGGAATGTGATGATTGATGTCAGTATGTTGGTTGGCCAAGATATGCAAACAACTTGTAAACCCGATCACTGTCATATGGTCATAGAGGAACAAAGACGCATAGTCTACGATACATGTTGGGCTCAATCACATATGGAAACACAAAGACACTACACAAATCTAACTCAACAACTGTAATTTATATGTCAACGGGAACTCTAGCATGAAGTTTTAAAGCTACACTGCATTTTTCTGCAAATCAAGTATTTTAACACAACTATAGCTGTGTATAGTATTAATTATGCATAAGTCTGGTTCCAAGCTACAAATATAGTGGTGTGGAATACATTCAACATAGCAGAATTATCAATGTACTCAACTATCCATAGATAGTCAAAGGCCATGGAATAAACCATGCTATATAATTATAAATCCTATTTGGACAAAGACATGAGCATTTTTGTTTACATGACTGGTGATGGTGCACAAGACATTATGCCTCATGTCTTTTGTTGACATGATTGTGTATAAGACGCCATGGACAATTAAACCAGGCTTTGTAGGTGCAAAATCTTTTCCTTATCACATCAAACTGACATTATATTGATACAAAAACAATAGCTGATGCCTCAGGTGTAGATTCTGGTGATGCTTTTATCAGTTTGTTTATGTCTGTGAAAGTTAGACCAAACACATATTCACATGGTATATATGACAATATGACTAACTTTCACAGACATAAACAAACTGATGAAAGCATGGCGTAAACCTACATCAAATGTAACTATAATGCCACCATCCATGATATTCTGATCAATAGCATTTCTAGACAACTGGTGCAAGGGTTGTAATTAGATTCTTTCAGTTGTTCCTTACCTACACAGTATAACATTGCAAAGGCTACAGAATTCACCCATGCTGTTGTCCCAGCATCTGTGTTGAAATACTCCATAAACTCAATGAAAAAGACCCCCATAGATGTCATACTGCCAATTGTTAAAATCTGAATAACATGGCCACATATCGCAATAATCCATTTGTAGCAACCCTTTCCTTCTTCTATTTCCATGATGTGATATGTGACTCTACTAGACTGTAAATGCACGACAGCTCAGAGCAAAAAGATGTTTAGACGTAAACGTGACAGTACTTAGCTTGCAGGTAGCTCTCTATAGGTAGATAACCTTCAAAGCTTAATGTATCCGTGACCTTTGTGACCAGTTCCGTTCTTTAGTTTCCTGTTCACCTCCTGAACTTCAGGCCCCACCCTGTCTCATATTTTTGTAACATGATACCATGGTCTCAATTCCAATAAACAGGACAGTATTACACAATGAAAGTGTCTTCATGCAAACTTGTTACTGCCAAAACCTGAGATGTATTTTTAATCTCCCGAGGCAGACTATTAGTACAATGGGCCCTTACATAGAGATTCCATTCAAGTGTCTAACCCCATAAAATCGCATTAAAGCTGTCTCATAAGACAGTGACCTTTGACCTTGACCTTCATGGTAGTCTGTAAAATTAAGACATTTCTTGCATATATAGACACTTTATTGAAATTATTTGTGGACAATTTCTTTTAGATCTTTAGATCTTGTTTAAAGTTAATACAGAACAAGAGAAATATACACCTGCATCATGTTTTACAGAATTATTTGTACTGAACAATCATGATTTACTGCATAACTCAAAAAACATAAGTTCCATACTGTGTGTGCGTATATGTATTTAGAAATATATGTATACAATTCAAAAAAGAAAGCAAAGCTGAGACCACAGACCAATTTTCCCATCGCTACTTTCATCATAAGGGATTACATATTACTGGATCGAGTTTTCAGAAAATCTGCCAATATATTAAAGTAGTTGCCCGTGGATGGCTATTCAGGGAGTGGAGTGGACATCTATTTAGGATTTGTCCATGTGTAATGTGTACATGTGAGGATGAATTTATGTTGGCATGATGACAGGATTTTGTCAAATAAAGTAGTTAGCTTTTCAAATCATGGGTCTTTACTTTCATTGAAAAAAAAAAATTTCAACCATTCTTCCAAAAATAAGTGATATCAACATTGTTCATTTATACAGCTAGCTATAGTACATTGTTAGCATTTGGTATTCTACAAAATATAGTCACCCTGGGCATCCAGTTAGCCTCTTTGAGTCCCCAAATTTCCTTATTTTCAAACTAGTCACCCATAGCAGATTTTCAGAAATCTCCAGTATGATTAATTGGTATGGTCCCTTGTTGTACCTTTTGTTTCCTAGCAATAAAACTTTAATATCACCCGTTTGTCTGCTTGATACATTTCAATCAGTCACAATACTTTTACTTTTTACAGGTACCACAGACATTAACAGTGAGATGTTAAAACTAATAAAACTCTATAGCTACTACATGAAGACAGACATGCTGACATGTGTGGATCTGACTGAGAAATATCCCAGAAATGCTATACACATGACAATGTGGTTGTCAGCGAAGTATATGCTAGGTAAGTCTTGTGTTGTGAAATATCCCAGGAACACTTACACATGACAATAGGGTCATAAGCCAATGCAAGTATATGCTTTGTAATTCTTGCATTGAGAAATATCCCAGAAACACAATACACAGGGCAATGGGGTTGTCAGCCTCTGCGAGTATATGCTTGGTAAGTCTTGTGTGGAGAAATATTCCAGAAACACAATACACATGGCAATGTGGTTGTCAGCAAAGTATATGCTAGGTCATAAGTCTTGTGTTGTGAAATATTCCAGGAACACAGTACACAGGGCAATGGGGTTGTCAACCTATGCAAGTATATTCTTGGTAAGTCTGTCATTTTCCAATAATTGTTTCTTTTCTTTTCTCTTCAGGTTATTTATATTATCAAGAAAACCAAATCCAAAAATGTCTGACAGTTTTACAAGAAATTCTTCAAACACCAGTTGTAGACAGAGTACCAAGATACACAGCTATAGTGATGAATTTAATGGGTTGCTGTCTAGCAAAGCAGGTGAAACTCATCTTGAAAAATAGCAAGCCCTTGGGCAGCCAGCTCCCTGAAAATCAAAGTTCTTGGAATCTGTCCAAAGTTTACCACATAAATGCTTTGTGCCTGCTCCTTTTCAAATAATAATAACTTAAAAGAAATTTGGAGTGCAACATCTTATTTCCAAAATTAATTTTCTCACACTAGTGCCAACATGGTATTCAACAGTCATTTTAGGCAAACAAATAGGTTTCAGGTCATGTTCATCTTTACTTCGAAATTTAAATAAAAGTTTTTTACCCTTTTTTCAAAATTATTGGTACTATACCTATGTTGTATTTATTTTGTAACAGATCTACTTCATTACATATATGTCAATAATTTTTCACTTTCAACATTATAGATACCTGTTAATGAATATATTATTTTCTCTCACAGGGGAAGCACCAGACTGCTATCCATAATTTTTCAGAAAGTTTACATGAGTATTTTCACTATACAACAGCCTTGTACAACATTGCATTACAATACAGACAACTACAATTATATGATGCTGAACTTGAAACATGGAACCTGATTATTACAGTGAGTACATGAGTTGGTTATATTCAGTGTGCTTCCCTCTACCTAGTCAATACTCAGACCATTATAGAAAACATATATGCAGTGTAGCTGAGGGAAATATTTGCGACATGACAGCATAAGGGGTAATATGATGTCAACTAGTGCCCAAATGAGGCCAGACAATAAGTGTTTATAACACATCACATTCTCTGGCACATATTCTTTCCATAGTCTAAGCAAATCCCTGATAAGACTTCCATGCTGAATGAATATTGCCCTAGGGAAAATAGAATGTGACTAGTGCCCCATTATGCAAATTCACTATGGGTCAGTATTCCATACCGTGTAATATGATATAAGTCAATGACTGAAGGCTATGTGAACACAGTGTTTTATGAAATCTGTTATACTCATGTAGTTAAGTTTTAGAGTGATTCTCCTAGCCTTCTGACTGCTATAATCATACAAACAATAGCTTATTTTACAAAAGACTTGCTGGCACAGGTCTTTACAAGAACAAAACCTGTCTCAGCTCATCTTTTTATCTCCGCAAAGTGTAAATAAATAAATTTCAGTAATTACATTATGATTTTGAAATTGGTTGCTTTTTCTCACATAGGCACATTTTTTTGTTTAATTAAATTGTTTATATTTTTATTTTCTTATACCATAGTTTAGTTATTCTGTCCTATTATTTTTGTCGAAAAATACCAGACAAATATGAAATCAAATGAGACATCAATTATACTTCTGCCATTATGACTGGTCAAATTGAAAGTATTATCATTGATCAAAGATAGCCATCCAAGTTTATAACTCTAGGAGAATTTCAAATGATTCAATCTTAACACAGATAATGGAGAACAAAGAAACTGATGTGGATAGATCAGACAGCAATCAAGATTTAGTGATGGAATTCTGTCCTGGATTCATAGATGAATCTAAGTGTGTACAACTGACAAGACCAAAAAGTGAACTAAATATAACACTAGTTTTGTACATTATGGCCAGAAGATGCCTAGAATTACAGAGGTTGGTAATGATTATAGAATTCATTTACATATAAATATGTCAAATATAAATGTCATACATAGAACCCATTTGTATATTCATACTAGGGCGCGCGTACATGGAATTATTTACATGTCAATTCTCCAAATAAGGTCAGACATGATTCTCATTTACATGTCAATACCTATAAAGTCATACATGATGCTCATTTGCATGTCAATACTCCATATAAAATCATACATGCATACATGCATCTCATTTGCATGTCAATAATCCATATAAAGTCATACATGCATCTCATTTGCATGTCAGTACTCCATATAAGGTCATACATGAGTCATTTGCATGTCAATACTCCCTATAAAGTCATACATGAGTCTCATTTGCATGTCAATACTCCATATAAAGTCATACATGAGTCTTGTTTGCATGTCAATACTCCAAATAAGGTCATATATTGAACTCATGCATGTTAATACTCCAAAGAGTGGCTGGCTTGAAATCTGCAGATTCATGCTTCAATGCTGCATTTGTATTGAATGGCTAAAGTCCTTAATTTCGCAAAATTTGAACCACAATTGTGCCTGTCAACCCAGCTGTATCATTTGGTACCTGATACGATAGAGGTTGCTATGTGAATGATTTAGTCCTATAATTCACTTGTGGCTGCAATGAATTGGATGCTCCGTAGAGAGTTGAGGAAAGTTGAGCCAATATAGATCCGCACCAGGATTAACAATTGCTATTGCCTGGAGCTCTCCAGAGAATAGGTGTATTATAAATACGTGTACTTACTACTATAATATTATATGTATTATATGTATCTAAATAATTCTCAAAAAAGTGAGAAGCCAGTTTTCAAATTGTAGGTCTGGATTTGTCTTCATAATTTATAGGTATGATGTAGCAGCACAAAGATATCTGGATTTATTGGCAATTTTGATGGATCACAGTATAATACAGGTTTGTAAGGTTAAACATAATTATATATTCAGGGATCATTTTACAGTGTAAAAACAACAGGCAGCTCCACAATTTCTCACCCACAAATTCCTGTGAAAGTAGCTAACAAGAAATTGCAGAGTAACCCTGAATGGCTAAAGTCCTTGGGCAAGATTTGAACCACAATTGTGACACAGTCAACCCAGCTGCCCCAACAATGGATATATAATGGTTAAACCAAAAGATCTTTACCCACAGCAAAAATAACAGGCTGCTCTGCAGTTTCTTGTGAGTTACTTTTTCAGAAATTTATGGTTAAAGACTCTCTGTTTCAATATTAATATATCCACTGTTGGGCAAATCCAGGGTTTCTTACTGCCTATTTTTCTCATTTTACCTGGTAGTTTTGAAATTATCTACATCCTTGGAACAGAGGATTTATGCAATATATTTGATTTATAATATGCATATATATATATATATATATATATATATATATATATATATATATATATATATATATATAACTCGGTGAGTATCAATCTGCTAAGACAGTGCTCTATACCGCAGTGGCAGAGCGTATATATATATATATATATATATATATATATACATATACATATACATACATAAGAATACAAAAGTTATATATACTAAGTAAATCACCAATGTTTCAGAATAACCAACTCTTTATCAAGGTAGCGGTAAGTTAATTGTGAGCATACTACTCAACAGTTACTAATAAACATAACATATGCACTTATGTACATATTACATAGACATACAGACAGACAGACAGACAGATAGATAACATAGTGCTAATGATATTATATTCCTTTTTTTATCAGATTAATGGTAGTAATGGTTTGGGGTTTCATCTTCCAGACATTACAACAATATTTAAAGAAACGGTTTCTGCATTATTGCTGGACCATAGATACAATGATGTGATCGTTGTAAGTGAACAGGTTGTGTCTAAAATGACAACACAAGTAAACCATAAACTGAAAATACTGCGGCGTACTTCAGATTTCATGTCATCTCAAAGTTCAACTCTGAGAATGACAAATACAAGTGACACTGGTGAAGTGTTTTCTTCCGGACCATCAGACATCAGTGAACAAACAGAAGCTGCTTCAAGAAAGCGAATGAGAAGTCAAGAAGAACTGTTCAGTTCATCTTTTCAAGATGATGACAAAGAGTTAGTCAATGTTGTTGAAGTTTTGATGATGCAGTCAGAAGCATTGATGAAGTTAAATCAATGTAAGGAAACTTTGAAGTGTTTGGATGATGGTTGTGGTCTCCTGTGTGATCTTCCAAGACATAAAGACTGTGATCTTGTATCAATGGAAGGTGTGGAGTTCAAAAGACGAAGACTGAATACTGGTGAGAAATAAAAACATTTCAGGGGAAGTTTTGTTTTTAGCGCTGGGTTCATTTATTTTAGCACTCTGGTTGATTACACCAGGGTCATGAGACTCATGACTGGTTGTGCGCTGTCACATAACTGGGGCATTCAGCAGAGGGAATCAGTCAAGGGCTGGCTAACATCATTCCCTTACTTCAAATGTAACCCCTCCCAATAGATGAAACATGCACAGCTACTATAAAATCATATTTCAACACTTTGGTTAATATATGAGCCCAGTGTTTTGCTAAGTACATTTAGCAGCAATATTAATTGTCAAATTTTGTTTGTCGCTTCCTGTTGCCATATTTGACTGTCAACTATCCATCAAATCAGTCAATACTATTTGGACATTCCAAAGGATATGTGTGTATCTGAATAATGTGTGGAATAGTACATACACTTTCTATAAGATAAACCCTTGGAAAAGTTAATTCTCATTGAAATGAAGAAAGTTTATCACATTTCTACTTCTCAGTCAGATGGACCTTTTCTAAGTGCTTCATCTTTGTACACAACATTAGACAAGCTGAGAAGGCAAATGAAACTTCATTTTTATCGTAGTCATAATTTCTTTGAGTACAGAGTGGGAAAGCGCTTTATATTATCAGCATTATTTTGTAATCAGAATGATTATAAATAAGATATTATTTGTCTATTTACCTTGAAATATTTCTATTATATTAGATGGTGACCAAACCTCAGTCAAGGCAAAGAATTCCAATAATGTCTTACTGAACATCAAGTCACAAGCCTACAACAACAAAGCCTTGATTTTAATCAGTGAAGGCAAACACAAAGAAGCATTAGAAACACTTCTATTGAGTATTCAGAGTAATCCAGGTAGGAGCATTATGACTGTTATACCATGCATAAAAATATGTAATATACACCAAAAATATGTAATATATACTCTGGTCATTCTATGTCAAGACAACGCTCTTGTATGTCACAACAATGTGTATCTATGTCACTGGTTCTGCTGTTTTTGAAATAATTATGAGTAAAAATATTCAGAATTGCCATTATTTCCCCCGATTTTCTTTTATATTACTGGCGCTAGTATAATTATGTTATTCTCCAATATATTTTTCTTCATTCAGCTGGAAAATACTCGTGACCTAAGGGTTGTCACGATCACTATGAGTCGTGACAAAGGCCCCTTAGGTCACTCGTATTTTCCTCGGCTGAACGAAGAAAATTATTGGAGAATAACATCTAATTATATCTATCTCTCTGTCAACTGCCTTGAAGGAAAGTCATTTAAACTCAAATATCATAGAGCGCCCTCAAACAGATACAATCTGTCATTATCATGCAGCAAATTGACCAATCACAGAGTTCCTTTTATGCAATCAATGTTGACTGCTTATCAAACATGGCTGTCTCTATCACCAAATTTAAGTTTGAAGATATTGAAGGCTGCTTCATAAGCAAAGCATTCAAAATATTCCCATTAAAAAGGGCATGTTTGTGATAACTTTATGAGTTGTAAAGGCATCCAGACTATTATGAATATGAATTGAAAACTTCAGCAACATGCACAAACACATTTTTTTTATAAGATAAGTTTTCATTAAAAGGTTCACATAATATTAGTGAAGACATCAAAGATTACAGACATTGCAGTGAAATATTGTATTTTCTACGGTTCTTGAGCACCAGGTCAAATAATATATTGATGAGTTTCCACGATGATTTATTCATAAGGTAACCAAGACGCAGTCTACAACCATACCGTACTATTGTTACAACTTAGCAGGCATCAAGAAGCTGTAACTAACTGGTTACACTTCAGAGATATAGACGGTCATATGGACAATATGCAAATAAATCAACTGTGTAAGAAGAAAGCATTCAAGCTAAGGTAAGTAGCTTGTGAAGCAGCTCAATGACTAGTATGCATGCGCATCCTATGTACTATGCGATTTTTTTTTGGTGGTTTACCTAAGGATGCATTGCGGCGCAATGACTACACATGCGCGTCCTATATACTATGCGCATTCTCCACATTGAGGGCGCTATCTACAATATCATCACCAGCAGCTGGTCACAAATGAATCTACCCTGCATGAGCTTATTGGCTTTGCCTAGTTATGATATTATTAAAGATGTTCTCATGTAACAGGTACATAAAGCTGAGTTTATGTCTTTTGGGAGGGTGATGTTTGCTATATTTGAAAGGAGACTTGTAGTATTCTACAAGTCTGGTTTAAAAGTGAAAATATTTGATGATGTAATTAAAATTACTAGGTACAGTGGTAATCAAAGGTTTTAGCTTACAAAGATAGACACTAGTCTGGTTCTGATACAGTATTGTTACCATGTACACCTCCACTCATTAGAAACCACATTGCCATTGGCATCCAGACTAGATGGACACAAGCTAAGGCTGTTGTTGTTCGATGTAATAGATAACACAAGTGGGTAATTGTTGTGCCTCTGTTGCGCGGATATCATCCTGTAATCAAGATAGCATTTGGCCACCTAAGAAAAACTATCTACCAGATATACCACCCTACTGTGAGTATAATTAAACCACCCTCCATCCATTCAACAGCTTATATCAATATATCACAATAATAGTTTTAGTTTGTGTGTATCTTAGTAAGCCAAAACCTTGATTGCAGCTGTCATAATTATATGTGTCTGAAATGTCAAAGAAACTCTTATAATGCCATCAACTGTTTTTATAACAATAACAAAGGATGATTTTTAGTGCTATAAAAGGCATGCATTGACATCACCAATATACTAAAAAGGTAAATTGAGGTTTTATGTACTGGTTAAGTATATTTTAGCCAAAGTGAAAACAATTAGAAACTTCCAGTCTGTGCCACTCTTTAGCTATTGATATAGGTCAGAGTACTATGTTGCCTTCCTTCACCAATTACCCAAAGTCCTTCCTTGTACCATATAATTTCACTTCCAAACAACACTTTGATAAATATGTTGCTATAGAATGCTTTTTCACCTTAATGGTTCCGCAAACAAACAAACGAAAAAGATCTGTTTTGTATTTGTCTTTAATGATACTTCTAATGTCACTTTAAAATCGTGTATTATGAGAGAAGTGTAGTTTCAGTTGTGATTTTCAGTCATTTTGTTTCACAATGTCACACTCTTGAGAAACATTATAAAACAGTCTTAAAAGTAAGGAGACTTGGAAATTGGTTCAACGTAGAGGGATTGTCTAAAAACCACAAACCTGAAACATGCACATAAAGGCTGGAGCGTTCCATCACACTTTGATAATGTACATGGCAATGTCATTGTAGTATTGTGAAGGAAACAAAATATTTAAGTAGAAAAACATCTTGTCGAATTCATATTTGAAATCTAAACATTCCAAAACACCCCAAAAATTTGATCCCATGAATACCTATCAATATAGCTTGGTGTAATGCACAACAATATGCTGGTAATATTATATACCATATATAGTTGGACTATTGGAAAAACAAAATATTGTATTGTTTGGCCACTAGGGGTGTACTTCGTAAGTGAAAGTAATGATACTAATACTGTAGCCTTCTGTGAAAAGAAATCTTTTCCTCTACTGCCACAAACATTGTTGCATACCTGTATGTTAATGAGTGTGTGGACATTCTGGGTACACAAAATTACGTGATAACGAAGTTTTACAAAAATGTACAGAAATGGATAAATATGTAATAATAGCAGAACCCCATGCCGTGTGAGTATCAGTGTGGGTACTCAAGCATATTTGCACTAGTGCTAGTAGTGTTTTCTGCTAACACATCCAAGTGGTACAAAACATACCACAAACCACTCATGTAAATACCCCGAGTTACTCCACACTTGCACTCATACATCATGGGATTCTGTCATAGTATTTCAGGAAGGAACATCACTGTATACATACTTTACTTGACCTAATTGCATCTGATTTTTTGTTCCAAATAATAAACATCAAAAACATTATGATGCATTTACATTGATACGTCTATGTGTCTTGTATTTTGTTTACAGATCTCTAGAGGATGAAAGATCTACACCATTTGAAAATCAGTTGCTCAAATTGGATCAGGTTGTTCTGCAGCAGTTGATAAAATTGAAAACAAACAGACATTCGTTTTCGCTTTAACAGAACACCAAACACTTAAAAAGTAGATGTTAAAACAGTGAGGACAGTGAAATCAAGATCACTGATTAAAACATAGAGCACTTAGCTTTTGCAATGCAACGCCTAAGAGCAGGACAGTACATCAGAATTGTAGATGGTGAATGATCATTGAGTAAACATAGAAACTAACATGGTTTACTGTAACACATAAAGCCCACACCAGACTGTCTTTCAGAAAGTCGGGATTTTAAACCAAGGTAGTGTTGTTTCTCCTTTTCTTCATGTCAATTCCATGAAACAAACCAAGCTGATTCTCTAGTTTACATTGTCAGCCAAAGTAAATCTGATAAGGGATTAGGCTAAAAAGTCCACTTTCAAAAATTGGCTACATAATCTCCAGCAACCATGCCAAGTTCACGTTTAAACTACTGGGTGGTTAAGGTTGCAATATGGATGAGGATTGGATATTTATTTTGGATTTTTTTAATTTATAAAACAATTCTATCATGGTTCCTACTTGAAAAATCATTGTGAAAGAACATTAACAACGTTTGTGTTTGTAACTTAATACAGAGCAAAAATAGGATGGCTGGATTATTATGATGGAAATTTTGTTTTGGTTACAACTTTGGTTACATCAAGGCATTGTTTATACCTACAATAACAACCGCATTCAGTGGTCATAGCAAAGTATTTTCCTGTGTACAATTTTGATATATATTGCCACTCATTTCATTACTATCACTGGAGCTAGTAACAAGGGCAATTGTCAATCAGGGTTTAAAGATGACCGGCTCCTTATTGCCCTCCCTTTTGTGTTTTGATACTGTAAAGGTTAAATTGTGGATAATTATCAATGACTGTATTGTCCACATGAACCAAATCAACGTCACTATCACAAAACACAATGAATCTAATATAATATAGTGTGAAACTGTAAAGACAGTAATTGTCAATTTGTTTATAACATCAACCAATTAGAGAATACTAAGAGCTATGTGTATTATATCGAGTATTGTTCCCCCAACTCCAAGGATCACTGGTGACCAATTTAAAGGTTTATTGGCACAAAAACAACATAATGTCATTTATATACAATGGTTCTGAATCAATGGTTAAATTATAATCATTTTGATTGACAAGTTAAAGTTACACATGATATTATATTTTTCAGTAGGGGTCTTTGTATACAGTGTGCAGTTGTCTGGTCTACTTTATGCCTTCAGAAAATGAGTATAAAGTGAACTAATATATAACTAAAAAATGAAATAAGGTAGGGTAGACAACCACGAACTACATACACATTTTTTAGTAGATGACCAAAATTCAAATAGATAAACACGTATAAAATGGCTGCCAATTGCGTTTTCCGATATTGGATTAACGCAAAATGTGTAGGCACTAGAAATTAAAGCTTGCCTAGTAAAGATTTGAACATAGTGACACCATTTTTATAAAAGTTCCATGTCATTATATCTGAATATATGATAGTCATGTAATATCGTGAACCTCTCTTTCTTTTCAGGAATTTAAAAGTGAATAAAAAAAGATTAAAAAAAACCTATAAGTTGAGTTTACTTTGGATTTTGTAATTATCAATTCAACTACATTATGTCAATATATTCACATACAAGGAAGTGAGCTGAGATATTATTTTATTCTTTGTAAATGTCTGTTTATTTCACACTGCATGTTGTTTTGTGCGTGACGCACTAAATAGCAAGGACATAACCACCAAACATTGACTCTGACCAGTTTAGTGATCTGAAGCACAGACAAGGAACAATATTGAAAGTCCTAGCTAGTTACACAATGTATGTCGTCAGAACATTTGGAAACCCTTTGCGTTCAGTTTTTTTAGATCACCCAGTTTTCATTTGTACGTGTGTGTGTGTGTGTGTGTGTGTGTATATATATATATATATATATATATATATATATATATATATATATATATATATATATATATATATATATATATATATATATATATATATATATATATATATATATATATATAATGAAAACTGATGAGTATGATATTACATTATGTATATATATTATATATACATGTATAATGAATATAAAATATTTTTGGAAAAATTTATATATATGCATGTTCTATTGGGTTCTGTTTGTTGCATGCGAATATTAGAACATTTCACACGTATAACCATTTATCATGCGCGGTTGTTGTTCTGATCCATAACATTCAGGTATATTCAGGTGTTTACCTAATATGCCTTGCCTGATAATACCTTGAGAAAGAATTTTTATTCGAAACGTTGGATTTTACGTCATTTATTATTTATTAGGACTGTCTCACAATTTCCTTATGCATATATATATTTCTGGTGAAACGGTCCATAGCGTAAATGCATAATGTAATATCATACTCATCTTCTTTCATTTTATGTATGTATGTATATATATATATATATATATCTCTCTCTTTTTTTTCAAAATAGTTTATATTCATTGTATATACAAATAAATGTATGTGTATATATAAGCTTAGTAATAGTTGTTCGGCCAGAATTTTGAAGATCACAAATATTAAACAAACACACCATGGTCAAATAAATGACAGTACACATCATTTAAATGTACAACAAAAAGAACTTGTTTTTATTATTGTCGTCAAATCAATAAAGTAATACAAGGAAATCAAGGTGTTCATCAATCTGATAACATGATGTGGAAAGACGGCACCATTGACGCCTCTATTGTATAGTGTCGTTTGTTTTCGATGTTGTCGTTCATGGTGAGGAACAACAGAATCGAAAACCAAAGATAATAAACGAAGAAAATACAGTTAAATAAAGCAATTGAACATATCATTTTTTTTACAGCGACTCAAGATGTTTTGGACAGTTTACAACTCACAAAAAGACATCCAAAGCTTTCTATACATTAAAGATAAACAAAATATTTAGACTACAGACTACTGGTTTGAGAAAGTTCATTTTATGTCGAAGATCGAACGAAACGTGGCTGTTATTGACTTGACTTGGGGTGAGTTCCATACTAAATGTCCGTTGAAAGTCTAACACGACAGCGGGGTATAAAACATGGACAATTCGTGTCTCATCAGGAGGAATCCTCACGGCGTATAGTTGTAATGTTCAGGGTTCGGACTAGAATTTCCACGTGAAATCTGACTCCGTCGTTACTTTCAGGAAAATCAGTACTAGCGTCACAAGCCGCTACTGGGTTCCCTTAGCTTCTTGTAAGTCATAGCATCGACAGACCCCCAGTGCTGTCTATGGTCATAGTTTTCCGTGTGCTGAGTGCTGCCGTAAACCGGCTGACGGTTTCACGACAATGCTGGATTCTGACATTGCAGCAAATCTTGCAGTAACTATTCTCCGGCACTTACAGTTACATTGCAATGGAGACAAACTAGAACAGTGCAGGGAAGCCACAAGCTTTAAGATGAGCTGATATAATTACTATAAATCTTATAAATCACAAAACATAACCAATTGTATTGGACTTGATCTCACTAAAGTAAGAACACACATACATGTAGTCATATAATATTATATAATTGCACAATACACCTAACGTTTATAAAACGACAAACCGGCATCGACACATCATCCCAAAGGTGGCTGAACAAAAGTACTTCGTAACTGAGATTGCGACACATTTAGATTTGTTGACACCCTGAAATATGGCAGGGTGTTATTTTGACATCATATCTGATTTTTTCTAAGAGCTCAAACGCATGATTCTAGATGACAGATGAATGAGTCAAAGAATCACTGCATGTATTGTTGTAGGCAATCTTTGGACTTATAAAACAGCACTGCTGATCCTTCAATGGTGGCAGTAATTTGATGCTTGTATCACAAACAATAATAAGGTAGATGATAAAACGATTCGTTGTGAAATGTGACCCTCCCCCTAATTTTATTTCTAAAACTATTTAAAAATGAAACAAAAGAAACCACATATAACATTAAAGTTACACACCGTGCCCTTGTAAGACTAAAATGTACTTGTTCAACAGTCGCGAGTTGAACAACAATGTTGGCATTTTCATCATCAAATCTGTGCAACATAATTATATACAATTTACAATTGGAGCTACTATGGACATCGTGAACAACAACCTCTGTCCCGTAAATACAAGACAGTAAATTATCATGGTATGCTATATTTTGATTAACATTTCATCTCTTTATTTGTTTTCATTGATATTTATCAAGAAATCAACAGGTTGCCCAGTTACAGGTTGACTGACAAACAGGACAGTGTGCAGTGACATTGAAAACACTGTTAAAAGGAAATTAAAGAAAGAGGTTGTATAAAACAATTTCCTATAAACATTTATGATGCTAAACATGTCAAAATTTTGAAAGTTACTCACGTAGTTAAAGAATGACTGGGTCTTAGGTAAAAGAGGGAAAGTTAAAGATATTTTCAGAATGTGGTCTACATTAAAAGAAAAATTCATTTGAATTCATAATTTTGAAAAGAACTAGAATTAAGCGGAGGAACTTTGCTCGAGTCTTGAGAGGCGGTAGACGGAATTCCTTATACCACGTGACAGACACAGTCTCTCCCCAAACTGAGTATAAGTATCAAGTCACAGTGTGTTGTAAATATTACAAACGTCCGTCAAAATCACTGTTCACTATCCTGGATTTTTTGTAAATTCTCATCTGAGAAACCTGGGTTTGGAATACCTATGTCAGCTTGAGTTGTGTCAGTGTTTGTCAATACGTCCACTTCAACTTTTAGTGAAGAGGTATCTAGTACCATCATTTCACTACTACCTCTAGAGTTGGTAACAAGGGTACTTGTCGATCGTGGATTATTCTTTGCTTTCGGTAATATTGGTTGAGATTTAACTCGTTTGCCTTCAAAACAGCAAAGCTGATTTCGAAAATTTCTGAACAGTAACGAGTATACGATCGGATTGACCATACTACTCGCATAACAAAGAGCATATATTGGACGTATATAGGACAATTTTGGGGACTCCTCGCTTTTGACTATCACACCTATATATACAAGTAATGGAATATATGTGAGAATAAAAGCTACAACCAGAACCAAGCAAATACGAAAAGTTGCCATATCACGTTTATCTATAGAGTCTTTGTTTTCAGTTAAAAGTTTGGATGTCTTTCTTTGCGTGTATTTCAAACCGAATATGAAACCGTAAGAAAGACAAATCATTAATAACGAAATCGAAATCAGACACATTCCCACCATGTTGACAATTCTGACAGACACAGACCATTGAATATCGATAAAACACATCCTTTCCGAGCCCGTCACGACTTTGGCCGCTGCGAAGCCAGTCCCAATTATGTAGCTTACACAAATTGATGCAATTATTGATTTCTTCATGACGCTACGACAAAACTTTCCACTCACGCCCATCGCCCTAGTTACGCTCAGTGTACCTTGACTAACCACGGACACAGTTAACGATAGGTAGGTGACGAAGATATATATCTTGCAGGTGATAAACGACTTATCATCCACGAAAATGTTGGTACCATATAAAATGAATTGTATTGTACTGTACAGCAGTAGTGGAGCCACGATGGCACACATCGATAAATCAGCAACAGAAAGTGTCACTAACTGAATGTTAGCAGGTGATTGAAGTTTCTTTACTTTACCAACTATCCAGCAAACAGTCGCATTTCCAGCAACACCAAGAATGATAACAGGAACGAGTATAACAGCACTTACTATGAGACAAATTAGTTCGTTTACAGTAAGTTCTTCGTATGCAGTCACTGTTTCATTAGCTGTGAGTGTCTTGTTGGCATCGGTCACGTTAATGAAGTATGTGTTGTTGAGGTTCTTCTCCCCGATATGAAATACATCACTCAAAACGTTTTCGATGGTGATGTTGGAGGTAGTATTTTCCATGCTGCTGTTATTCATGATGAAATTGTTTTAAATGTCTTATTCTGAAAGATCGCACCGCTGGTTGACAACGCAAATACGCTGATTTGGGAAAAAACAAGACTGTCAAAGAGGAATCTTTTAGCAATGACAACATTTGATTCTGGTCACGCCGACTTCTGCCAAGTGAATGGTCAAGTAAAGTAAATATATTGTTGATATGGAAATAATTTGTATAAATGCATGTACTGCGTATAGGAAGATTTTTCATTTATTAAGGAGTTCATCTTTTTTAACCGGTGGGAGGGCGTTCTGTACTTTGGAGTTAATCATGGGATTTCCAAAACTGACCAGCACTTCTCATGACCAAAGTCAAAGTGATCCCCTGTACAGACCAGCGTGACATTTAAAAATTGATACCCTACTCTATACACATTGCACAGACAAGTACCTGTCTATGATATTAGTGACACGTTATAATTATAATGTGTAAAGTATACATGGTCTTATTCAAATAGTGGAACTGTGCCATATACAGAGAAAAGAGCCATTGCTGAGAACTTATAATAATCTTGAATAACAATTGATATTCAGAACACACATTATTTTCGGTGTGTATTATACATGTGTAATCTGGAAACTCTGATCATGTAAACCAATGCTTAGGATATGTCATTACGCGACATAAATACATAGTGGACTTATCACATAAGACAATATGTTATAAAAGTTAGGCAACAGATAATTACGCAAATACTTACATGGTACTCATGGTATCAGATTTGTGATAGGCTGAAGTCTGGAATGGAATGTAACAAAAAGGTGCAGAGCCTAAATCAACTATGTACAAAAAGCAAATGAATGTTCTGCCAATTTGACATCATTTTCAATAATTGTTATGTCTACTTCTGACCCATTCGAATGTAACTAATGCCACCATCCACGAATGTAACTAATGCCACCATCCACGAATCAATCAATCATCCATCCAAATAATAAATCAATCAATAAATCGATTGATCGATCGATTGATTGATCGATCAATCGATCGATCGACCAATCAATGAAAGGCTCGCTGCAGCCTGTGATTTGCCGATATATATCCCGTAATTGTATCAAGTCATTAGAAAAAACATCACAAATGGATGCATGTGTTACGGAATGAACGGTCTTCGGCTATATATAACTAACCATTCATAAATGCTATATACCAAGTACTAAACGTTTTAGATTGTGAATTTTTCCACATGGACTGTACATATATGTAAACACAAATTGGGGAGGTACGTGAGAGGGGTATCCCCTTCCGTAGGATAAAGTTTTGACATATTGAAGTGGTGTTGAGTTGAGTTATTTCCCTGTACCAAAATGACAAATACGTTGATTTTGTTCAACTTTTACTTGTGATATATATTACCTGTAGTGATGTCATCTAAAGTGAACCTCCACACTTTGAATTGTGTAAATTTCAAAATAACCCTTTGTTAGTTAAACATGACCAGCTCCTTATTGCCCTCCGTTTTGTATTTTGCCTTGTGGATAATTATCAATGAACGCATTGTTCACATATGAACCAAATCAACTTCACTATCACCCAACACAATGAATTTCTTATAACATAGTGTGAAACTTGAAGGACGTTAATTGTCCGATATTGTATAACACCAAACCAATTAGAGAATACTATGAGTAACGCGTATTATATAGAGCATTGTTACTCTAACTCCAAGGATCACTGGTGAATAATTAGAACTTTACAATGTTATTTACGACTCTGAGCACGTCAAACACAATGTAAGGCGATTTATGTGCAATACTTCAATATTTAAATGTTAAATGTCACAATATTTATATCATAATCGCCTGTTGATTTTGTTTGACAAGTAACAAAACTCAATAAAATGATTGACAAATACGCACGTTTATATTTTTCAGTGGGCGCAATTGTTTACTACTTCACGCCTATTGATTTGACAAGTAACACTCACAATAATATCCTTTCTCTGATTGTAATTGCGTATTCCGTCATACCTGTTGATTTTGATTGACAGGTAACAATCACAATAATATCTTTTGTGGCCGTACTAGCATACTACGTTACACATTTTGATTGACAAGTAAGAAGATGGCCTAAGACGTCAAATAATGCCTCATTTCTTGGTGTGTGTCTAGGTTTACATTGACAATTAAAAAATTTGAAAGTCAGCTATAGGGCTCTGTAACAGTTGCAATTTTAATCTTTACATGAGTGCTTTTTTACCCTAGGAAATATAACATTGAGTATAATTTTATATCGACAGAGCAAATTAAGTGTAAGTTGTTTGCCGGTCTGGTGTAGGTAGGTATTTGGGTAGCTTTAGAAAAGACAGACAAATTTGTTTATTAGAAATTTGCGCGGAAGGTCGTATTTGATGGATTTCATACGAATTTCAGATTTCCCCATGCTGGTCTCGCTATTAACTATGGTTATAGTGCCACCTGCGCGTTGCATGCGTAATTTTATACCTGTAGTAATTTTGCACAGGGTGTTGTTACCAACAGTTCGTTACTGTACGGCGAACGGCGTGCAGGTTAGCTATCAAATAAAAATATATAAATATATTCAGAACAACTACACTATCTAAATAATGTTTTAGAAGATAAACTTTGGATTGTAACATTAAATGACAGGTTTTCAGTTGATGGACAGTCGGATCGAACTGTTGTAAATGCGAAAGAAGCAAAAGTGTGCAATACACCACGCTATCCTCGAGACTTGAGACTTTGCCTCAAATTTGAGACATTATATATGCATCGTTAATCTCCGACCGAACGGTGATACGAAAGCACGTTGTGCATCGATCGTTGTAGATCCCGACTCTGGCTCTGTTGATAGGCATGGGACATCGTTCACGATAGTTTAATCGAAAAAGCAGGCATAGGTACGAGTAAAATGGGTTATTTTTTACAAAAGTGTACACGGTGCCGTATCTGCGTGGATTTATTAACAACGTTACCACACTACAGGAAAAAAGTGTTATCGGTTTCGACGTGACCATTTATCTACATAGACCACAGGTCTGCCGTTGCGTAATGATAATGAGTTTTCATGAAATAGTGTATGTTTTATTAGTGAAACCGAAAACAGACCACAAAATACAAAGGAAAGAAAGTTTAATAAAATCTATCTGTATTCCTACGTCAGATGACAAGCAATCCCTGGTTCGTTTCTTCTATCAGGTGTTCATGTTTTTATTCTCACTCCTAAATTCCTATTTCATTATATTTTCCAACCTTATTCAATTCATTTTGTTTCAATGTCACACTCTTGAGAAACATTATGAAACAGTCTTAAAAGTAAGGAGACTTGGAAATTGGTTCAACGTAGAGGGATTGTCTAAAAACCACAAACCTGAAACATGTACATAAGGCTGGAGCGTTCTATCACACTTTGATAATGTACATGGCAATGTCATTGTAATATTGTGAAGGAAACAAATATGTAAGTAGAAAAACATCTTGTCGAATTCATATTTGAAATCTAAACATTCCAAAACACCCCAAAAATTTGATCCCATGAATACCTATCAATATAAATTGGTGTAATGCACAATAATATGCTGGTAATATTACATGCCATATATAGTCGGACTATTGGAAAAACAAAAGATTGTATTGTTTGGCCACTAGGGGGTGCACTTCGTAAGTGAAAGTAATGGTACTAATGCTGTTGCCTTCTTTGAAAAGAAATCTTTTCCGCAAACATTGTTGCATACCTGTATGTAAATGAGTGTGTGGACATTCTTGGTATACAAAATTACGTGATAACGAAGTTTTACAAAAATGTCGTCAGGAACTAGACGACACCAAATTGGCAAAAGTAGTTTTTTTCTCAAATAGTCTAAACTAGTTTTGTAATTGTAATTGTAATTGTAATTGTAATTGTTATTGTAATTGTAATTGTAATTGTAATTGTAATTGTAATTGTTATTGTAATTGTAATTGTTATTGTTACTGTTACTATTACTGTAATTGTAATTGTAATTGTAATTGTAATTGTTATTGTAATTGTAATTGTAATTGTTATTGTAATTGTAATTGTAATTGGTATTGTTATTGTTATTGTAATTGTTATTGTTATTGTTATTGTTATTGTTATTGTTATTGTTATTGTTATTGTTATTGTTATTGTTATTGTTATTGTTATTGTTATATCATAAGAAAATGTTAACCTTTTATTGATATTTTAGAAACATCAAAACAAGTAGGATCAATTCGGCAAGTGTCTTTTATTTAGACTTTAAAATTGCAGATACAAACCTTTAGGCTAACATAACCACTCCATCGACCAATCGTCTTTGGCAGGTCAATATAAACACACATGTATATGTAGTTCAACATTCAACTAAACATTCCTGCATCCATTAAATCCCATTTTTTATCAATAAATCGTCTGTTTTCATCTGTTGATTTATACATTTATGATCTTCAATTTATGAGTACAAAACGACTGAAATCTATGACTAGGTTCCCACATAACGGGATTAACACTTTTGTTTTGAATTTAATGAATTTTAAAATGTGTGTTCTCAAAAATTGTTCTTTGTGTATGGTTATAAATATTAAACGCGATTTCTTTAACTAGTAGCTTTCCTTCATATTTTCCATGTAACTAAAGTATTTGTTTCCATGGCGACCTCTGGTGTGACGTTGCCTAGTCTAGGTTAAAGGTCAACGAATCAAATGATATGATACGAGTTGTCATGTTCTGTAATAACTCACAGTCCCTCTATGATGAGTAAATTTTGGGAATATATATTCAAGCACAGTCCCTCTGTCACTGTGATTGACAGTATACGAATATATATGACTATATATGCATGTATGTATGTATATATGTATGTATGTATGTATGTATGTATATATGTGTGTGTGTATGTATGTATGTATGTATGTATGTATGTATGTATGTATGTATATATGTGTGTGTATGTATGTATGTATGTATGTATGTAGGTATGTATGTATGTATGTAGGTATGTATGTATGTATGTGTGTGTGTGTGTGTGTATGTATGTATGTATGTATGTATGTATGTATGTATGTATGTATGTATGTATGTATGTATATATGTATGTATGTATGTAGGTATGTATGTATGTATGTATGTATGTATGTATGTATGTATGTATGTATGTATGTATGTATATATGTGTGTGTATGTATGTATGTATGTATGTATGTATGTATGTATGTATGTATGTATGTATGTATGTATGTATATATGTGTGTGTGTATGTATGTATGTAGGTATGTATGTAGGTATGTATGTATGTATGTAGGTATGTATGTATGTATGTGTGTGTGTGTGTATGTATGTATGTATGTATGTATGTATGTATGTATGTATGTATGTATGTATGTATGTATGTATGTATGTATGTATGTATGTATGTATGTATGTATGTATGTATGTATGTATATATATATGTATGTATGTATGTAGGTATGTATGTATGTATGTATGTATGTATGTATGTATGTATGTATATATGTGTGTGTGTATGTATGTATGTATGTATGTATGTAGGTATGTATGTATGTATGTAGGTATGTATGTATGTATGTATGTATGTATGTATGTATGTATGTATGTATGTATGTATGTATGTAGGTATGTATGTATGTATGTGTGTGTATGTATGTATGTATGTATGTATGTATGTATGTATGTATGTATGTATGTATGTATGTATGTATGTATGTATGTATGTATGTATATATGTATGTATGTATGTATGTATGTATGTATGTATGTATGTATGTATGTATGTAATATATGTATGTATGTATGTATGTATGTGTGTATGTATGTATGTATGTGTGTGTGTGTGTATGTATGTATGTATGTATGTATGTATGTATGTATGTGTGTGTATGTATGTATGTATGTATGTATGTATGTATGTATGTATGTATGTATGTATGTATGTATGTATGTATGTATGTAAATACCCTCCTTAAACGTCATATTAAAGTCAAAATTTTGCATTCCCCAGACCACTAAGTTCTCATGACAGTGACCTGACCAAGATCTGAGTTTCTTTGTTAGAATGCTGACAATGTATAACTTCTATAATTTATTTCAAATTACGCCATTGGTGGCGCTATTCTCCAACCACTGTTGGTTTATATACAATAAGTTGAATAACTTTATGTCATAAAGAAAGGCAGTCTTGTAGTACTAACTTGAAGACCTAGGATCTGCGCTTGGAAGGTCATTATCTAAGTTATAGCATAGAACATAGTCGTTGGTCTTTCTCCAACGTCAATGCATAGAAGTACATCGCACGTTGTCTGAAGTGCCGAAGGTTTTTGATCATCGCATTGATTGCATTCAGGATCAAGCAATGAATTGTCAACCGGGAACGTTTTGAAAGTGGCACAAGTTGAGTTTATAAAGCAGTGAAAAAAATATTTACATAAAACCTCGATTAAATTATTCTAGTAATAATGTTAATGTCGATACAAGCCTTCAAGGGCATTACAATGTTGATTGCATATATAGGTGGGATTTCCTCGACATTGTTACAAAAACAGATCGTTTATGAGTTATAATTTAATACCAGGTTTGAGTTCAGTCAGTTATAATTGTGAAGTGATGGTTAAGTATGTTTTAATACTGCAAGATTTTTTTGAATATTCCCCAAAAACTACGCCCCCCCAAAAAAAAACAACAACCCACAAACAAATAACTAAACAAACAAACAAACAAACAAACAAACAAACAAAACTCAGTTCTTTCACGTCTTCATATATGTATAGTTTTAGTTTGTTACCCAAAACATGATATGTCCTAAAGTTACATGTATGACATGCCAAGTTATTTGTTACTGAATGTTCTATGGATTCAGTATTTGTAAATACTGTTGTTGCGGATATTTAGAATAAAAACTGAATAAATGCAAGGGAAGTTTATTGATATCTATACAAATAATTATAAAGTACAGTTCCGTTTTTTCACTTATAGTTTCATAGTCATTGTATTTATTGTGAAGCTAACAAAACACATCGTCGTAAACCACAGCCTCTTTTACGGCACTGTCCGAGAGGTACCGTTATTTCGGAGTGTCGCGGAAGAAACAACAACTCTGATTTGCGAGAATGATCAAAACGCATCAAAACTTCTTCTTCGTCAATAGAGAAAGGATCCAAAATAGTGTATCTTTGTTTTGGTTGTGGAAACTATCTAAATCAAATCCGTCTTTTATCTAATTAATATAATTCTAATTAGAATATAGTTAGTGATAATGAAGGATTTCATGCTTCACTAAGTAAAATTATGACGGTAACTAAACAAAGTTGAAAATAGAGCCCCTAATTAAATCTAAGAAGAGTCCTTTCAATAAAGTCCATTCCTAACAGATGTTACATTAAAAAGCAACATTTGAGGCCGTCACTCGAATTTCATTTTTACAATCTTGGACTGATTCAATAAATAATATGTTTAAATTTGTTGGCAACTGATTAAACGTAAAAACTAGTTTGTCAGTTCAAATTGTAGACAGGTCCCCGCGGCCACGTCTTTTGATATCATTGGAGTGGTGACGTAAGCGTCATGAAAACAATGATATGGTATGCGACTCGACAATCGATTGGAACTCTTGCACATTTTTGTCAGGTGATATGCTCATTATTCGAGTATAAACAATAGTGTTGAGTCATTGTTAGTAGGGAGTTTCCGTCAATCCATATACATTACTCATACTGGTACGTGTACACTCGTAGTAAACTCTTATTGACGAAAAAAACATGTAATATGCTTTTTTTTTCTTGGTGAATATTTCGTCCGAAAGATCTTGTAAATTCGGATGTCAATTAATTCCCATAGGTGTATATCAATATTTACATTGCCGTTTCTAAAGGAACAGATCTTAATTTGAGGAAATATAATTCCTGATATCGGCAAAACGTTGTTGGGTGTCCCATCGCCGACCCCTTCCGCCATTTTGCGATAAGTGAAAGGAATTATTCATTAGATAGGTGTGTATGAAAACGAGGCTGAATGGCTAGATGAAGTGATGCGCTTGGTTGCTTTACCAGAATAACCCGTATACACGCTACATACACATAGAGGGTTTCTAGGAGATTGTGCGAAAATTGAAGAACTATGTCGGACCAAGGAGATATCGAGTTATTCGTGAAGGTTGGTAGAATATTTCTGTTACATTTAAAGTCGACAAATAGCACACAACAAGACCGCTATGTCTGTTTATGGGGGTGTTAATTCATCGTAGCTTTACCTGTGCCAGACATGTTCACGTGAACTGTTGCAGCTATTCACGTACAGCGGGCCCCTGACAAAAAATGGCTTCGCCGTTCGTCAGAGGAGAAATATGTAGTCGTGAATAACACAAGTCGTGAGGCATAAACACTGTATTTGAAATAGAACGCATTGAACACCATGCGAAGTAATATACCGATATATTCAAGTCTAATCGTGGCCGCACCCATTGAATAGGTCCTGTATTCATCGATGCGTTTTGAATGGCATGGCTCACTGTTCCTTTTATAGACATGGGGACATTAATTTTCACTTGCCACCTTGAATACCTGCATACTTTAACGGCTTGGCCTAATTTAAGTATCACAAGACGTGGATCAGTTCATTGTGTATTACACCAATGTGATAAGTAATTGATTGGAATAAAAACGTTATAAGATATATAACTAACGGATCCGTCAACTCTCTAATGTTTAAATTTAAGTTTTCCATAAGAACGACTACCGGTCTTACGCGACCTACCATCGCTATCAATTTCAGTTTGCCTCGCGTCTATTGTAAACTGACCTGATGGCCGATCACAACCATGTGGCGCTGTTACATCATTGTAGATATAAACGTGTCTATCCTTATCCTCCGATCGTAGGGTTCTGCTACAAATCAGGGGTTCATCCTTGGGTTATAATTTAATTAATTTAATTGATATAAAAATTAGAAGCTACTTCAGAATATGTAGCAAACGGAGACCTCGGAGACATCATTAAGGCGATGGTGTTAATGGGTTTTGCGGTCAGACGTGGCGATTATTTTGTTGTTTATGTGGGATCCATCGTGTACGAAAATAACATAATGTGTATGTCGCCATTTTGCGAATCCGTAATGAGCAACTAGGTACGTATCTGCATATATAAATGTTCTGTTACGTGATATTCTTGCACCTATAACGTGCGCCATAGCTATGACTTGTATAAAAAGATATTCTGACAGTTTGACACATAATTACAGGTCAGGGCATATGTCTCGGTGGTGTACAGACAACAAAAGATATATCGATGTAGTCACTGTTGTACTATTTACACTGTTACATTGTAATTGCAATGTTTGACTCTCAGCTTGTATGAAAATAACTGTTTGACCTTTGTGTACAGTTTTCTCACTTTCGTATCGTTATATCTGACCCTGAACAATTGATTGAAATTAATGAAAGGGCAGACAATCAAGAAGAGCATAATGTTGTTTCGTCAACAACTACAGTTCAAATCACCGTCTCTGGAATTTCTACTTGATGAAACAGGTAAAATAAGGGGCGTTGAAAGGTCACGCCGTTCAATAGCTCTCAGTGCGCATGCCTCGAAAGTGAACGAATATTGACGTGACTTGACGCACCTTGACCCGAAGTATTTCCTTTCACACATACCTCTCGGTATTTTACGGTCGCGTTGTTTTTGTAAAAAGAACGTTAAGAATATCCAATAATGTGCCAGCGTCCATTTTCCATTTAGGTGTGTCCAAAAATAAAGGAACAAACGTTACTTACTCCCGATGGCAACTTTCCCTCGTAAGTGACAAATATGTTATAAGTTCGATCGCTTACTAAAAACAAATTACACTAAAGTCCAATTCGGATTTGTTTTAAAATTCAGGTGTAAAAATAATTGTCTGGTACTAGTCGATCAATTCCAGAGATCTATTTAAAAAATGGCCCAGAACAGAAGTACACATGAAATGCAATGACTCGATCCGCTGATAAGATAACTTGTCAGTAATGCAAGAATTGAAACCCTGGTCTTACTCTCTACTCGACTAGCCTTTATGGAAGGCCACAGTGTATCATGAATAAACATTGCACACCAGGGGTTTAGCCACAGATTCCAGACATCCAAAGAATGAAATTATTGGCTTTTAACGTTTTTACATTTTCTGCACAACTATTCAAAAAGTATGTTGGTACATGTTATATGTCACATCTCTGACAACCAACACTTGACAGACGTTACATATGAAAATCTATAGAACCCACTGTGTTAATTATAAAGGTCATACACCCTCTCAATGTAATATGTACTTATGTTACGTACGTAACTAATTACGCTGTCTGCCAGGCTTTTTTCAGATGAATTTTATGCCTAATTAGTTTTTATACTGTAGAGTGTATAAAAGGATATTGTCTTATGTTCGTTGTCTTTAATTCGATAAAATGACTATCAGTTGTATTTGGTGTGCATCATTATTGTCATCTTGATTGAGAAGATTTCTCTTTCATTGCGTGTATGTATGAATGTATGTATGTATGTATGTATGTATGTATGTATGTATGTATGTATGTATGTATGTATGTATGTATGTATGTATGTATGTATGTATGTATGTATGTATGTATGTATGTATTGGACTTTAGTGTAATTTGTTTTTAGTATGTATGTATGTATGTATGTATGTATGTATGTATGTATGTATGTATGTATGTATGTATGTACACACACACAATTGCAGTACAAATACAAATACAAACGCGAACACACAACCACTGGGCTAAAAGTCGGCTGAAGCTAAACAATGACAATCCTTATCACTATAACCTTACTTTGTCGTAAATAAATCAACGCACTACTTGTTTATGTCATTCACCTTAAAATATGTCACGCAGCTGGAAACTCCCGAGAGAATCAGAGGTCGAAGGTCAAATAGTTCTACTATTCTAGAAGAAAATGTCCAGGTACGATAACATTAATGAATGAGACATTGCCGAGGATAACAAACTCTAGGTTGTGACCAGGATAACGCACAGTGTCGTCAGAACCACAAAGTGTAAATGAAACACACAAAAACAAACAAACACACGCGAGCGCACACACACGCACACAAAACCTATGTCATTATATATACATGTATTTCTATTTCGTGACATCAATTGTATATCACGTGACATCCATTGTATATCACGTGTGCCCATTTCAGCTGGTAGTCTTATTTTTTTGTAATTGGTTTCGTGACAGTCGATAACAAACGGGTGAACGAAGAGAAAACCACATTTCTCCGATTCACTCTTTCTCTCCTCCAATCGCCCCCGTCCTTCCCCCCTCCCCTGGTCGATTGCACTTTCTTACTGATCAATTCTCTCATTTTTAAAAAATAAATAAATGATTTTTTACGAAATGTTGTATTTTTGGCAAATCTCCTTAACCCATGTCTTTAGTTGAAAACGATGCTATATTCACACGGTCAAAGCCATGCCGCCTTCGATAAGGTGTACATGACTTTTCACACCTTGCAAGACTTCGTGCACGTATTGATGACGTCGAGGTTGATGTGCATGACGTCACTCGCCTAACAAGTGCAAACGGGGCTTCCAGCACGTACAGATGACATCGACCGACTTCGATGCTGACGACTTGTAAGAACATAAGTAAATTAACCCAGAATAATTGCAACTTGTTGATCCCTATACGGTTCACCTCATCAGAACAATGGTGTCAACGTAACTTGTATAAAGGATTTATTTCAAAAGATATGGCGTCCAACTGTTCCAGTGTGTGGTGTGGTTTGGCTTAATCGTACTACTGGCCTAGCTACTTGTAATTTCCAAACGAAACGCATTGTTAATAGAAAACCATGACAGTCACACAGTGTATTAACGAAAGACACTCATATTAACGGACATTGCAGACCAATAGAACACTGCACGGCGCGGTGTACCTTCGACACAATTCTTTCAACTATCGACAGCCGCCCTGACTTGTTTGTATATATACCTTAAATTTGAATATTATTTTAGTTGATGAAACAGAATTAAAGTATAGATAGATAGATAGATAGATAGATAGATAGATAGATAGATAGATAGATAGATAGATAGATAGATAGATAGATAGATAGATAGATAGATAGAAGTACAGATTTGTTGTAAACAATCTGTCCAACATATAAAATTTTACTATAGACCACGGAGCCCCGTGGTCTATTGTTTACATCCACTCCAATGTATGAACCATGATGCAAGGACCATATATAGACCGTGGTATTGTCTGTTGTTTTGATGTCCCATGATAACAAGTTATAATAATGATATTATTAAAGTTATTATTTACATGTCGACGTGAATTCACATCGAGTGTTGAATCCTTGCCGCCGCCTCTTATTCATCTTTAATATTGTACTTTAATATCGTGTTGCACACTACAGGTATCTATCACACCACATGAAAAGGACGGTTTATTCCACAGACTCCTGGAAGTGTTTTCTATAGCTTCCATTCATGTATATAGTTAGGAAACACGCAGGCACTATATTTCCTGCAGCCATAACATATTGTCAATATATCTGGTCATTCGATAGCAATTAGTAATGGTCGGACGTATGTGTTTTGCAACATAGCCCAAGGGAATCCTGTATAAAATTGTAATTCCGTGCAAGTTTTGTTTGCGGCTGGATATGATATCAGACGTATTTATTTGTATGTGTTTTGAATACCATGAAGAATTCTAGATTCTATACAATTCCCGCCAAGACACGGCATTTTGACTACTGCGTCGTATGTAATTTGTATACACTGTAAATCATTTTGTATACCCATGATATCAGTATGCGGTAATTTTCAGATAGCAACCCTAGATATCTAACATGTTTTCGAAAGCACATTTATCTAGGCACTTCCTGACCAAAACTTAGACAACGAATTGAAATTTTCTCCCTTTTCGGTGTTTTTTCACATATAGATTTTCGAGTTAGTTGTTGTGAATGTCACTAATAACCGTTTTATCTTTAGAAAATTGTGTAAAAGAGGCCATATTAAACATTAATGTTGAACAATCGGACGAAATTACGTTATATTTTATTGTGTCTGATAATACAGAGTTGCACGACCATCTTCTTCTGATTGACCTTGTAATCCTCCCCGTCTACTTTTCATCCCAGGTTGCGACTTTGTGTCCATAAAACATATATTTGATATATGTATCAATTAACTTTTTACACGTACGTATTTCATGTACTCTGGATAAATATATTCTGATACAGGATGTGAATTATGCGAACCTGAATAGACTGTTTGTTTGAAATGGTCGGTTTACTGATTCCTAATTCTCTGAAATGATGTAGAAATATGAGATTGCAGCGAAACCAGCTGTATTCGTTGCATGTGTTCACTTCGCTCCAGACTTCCTGACTGTTGACGTGGCTGCTATTATATACACTAATAGAATCCCTACCAACCACTTCAAGTGTATTACTAGTATATAGTTGTCAGCCTTGAGACACACTTGTACGCATTCTGGCACTTCCATCATATACTCAAGTTGAAGACTTTCACCATCTAGTTGAAGTGCACGATGGCGAGTGGTGTGAAAGTGTCCTCCGTCTCTTCCTAATGCTATGCTATGATGATAGTATAATATCAGTAACCAGCCAAAAACAACAAGAAGGCGCAAATGTTGTAATTCTATAGGATTGTGTCACCGACGTTTTAAATATTATGTGGAGGCGAAATATTACTTGACTAGGTCAACAGCTACTTGTGAAGACCAAAAGTTGATTTTATCAATGTATTCTTCTAGTATTATTTCAAAAAAATTACATCGACTTGTCTTGTGTGTAGGTGCAAATCTATACGTCATGTGCAACACAAAATTACAAGTGTTTATCCATCGCTTCCAGCAATAAATGGCACACATCACGTATTCTGCAGTAGTTAAGTCTACTCTATCTACCAAGTTGTCTACAGCTCAGACAACAATTCCTAACGTGTTCTGAGCCTTCAGCCATGCGGACATTGACTAGACGGTTAGCCCAGAGATTTGTTGATTTTCCAATCTTACACTGTTTTGAATGTTTGAAATTACCACCACAGCCCTGCTAAAAACTAAGTGGGTCTTATATTGACGGAGGCACAAAATAGATATCTGTGCTTCAAAAAGCATAATTCCTGACGTTGATGTATGTATCGCTAGATTAGATTAGAATTCAAACGAAGAATCTCTGGGCTACTATACTGTTGGCTGGATACCTACATGTAGAAATATATACGGCGTACAGGAAGTGTTGCAAAATGACAACAAACAAATGAATAATTGATCAAGGGATGAAGTCAACCATCCATAACAAATAATTTCTAACGCTTGTCTAATCTATTTCCATTACCTATGATGAATAGCTAAATTGTTTTCATGGCCGGAAACCAAACACCAGGAAATTTGCATTCAATTAAAATTACTTCTTTGATTCAACGTGTTTTTCTCCTCATAGATTTTCCATAAAATTGAGTCATTAGATTTCTATATTTTATTACCTATAAGTAAATGTTAAGTTGATATAGTCTCGAAAATCAATTATGAACCATGGTATCAAAATATGATTTTTGGGATACGACGAAATTTTGGAGGTATCAATACATTTGAAAATACTGCAATCTCCCAGGCAATCCCTGTCCATATTAAACTACCTCTAGCACACCTTATAGAGACCCAGGTTTGTTTCTAAATCATTTCTAATGTATAATACTTCCGTCGAAAATGGGGCCTCGGTTTAACCGATATAAAGACTGGTAAATTCTGACTTTTGAGCTTGCAAACGAAACCCCACTGGAAACCAGTCTTTGACTTCGTGGGTTATCCAAGTAATTCAACGATTTGTACCATCTTTATTTGTATATCTGTGCTGTTGATCGTGTTGTTTTACTAAAATAAACTAACTAACTAACTAACTAACTAACTAACTAACTAACTAACTAACTAATTGACAAATGAAATACCCACCACTACAGTCAGTGAGGCTATAATGATTAGTGTATAGTGACTGGTGACGCTACTATCACTGTATCCGAATATTCATAAATACCTAAATAACGCATATGTTTTATACTAGGAACATCACTAAATCGAATCTTAGCCTACATTAAAGTGACTGTGTGACTGCCCTAAATGTGCCCCAATCTTATCATAATGAAACCTATCGCCGCTAGGGTTCTTCACTTTATTTTCATCGGAGACCGTCGACGTCCAGTTGCTTTTACGAACAGATTAATTATGATTATAATAAATAACAAACCAGATTTTATAGGAAAGAGATAAGTTAAACGTGGACTTGAATATGGATACTTGTTGAGACATATCAGGCCCTGGGGGTAGAACAGATATGGTGGCATATTTATGTGCAATGTTTACTATTATGAGATTACAAATAATGACATTAAGAACAGGTTACCGTCGTCATCAAGTTTTGAAGCAACGATTCTCGGTGTGCACAGATACGATCTCAAGTCAGAATATTTTCGTATTTCTCTCACGTATCGTTGATGTTTGTACAATTACTCAAAGCCATTGTCAGTAGCTGTAACTATCAGAAAGTATTCAATTGTTTGTTTGATTGATTGTAATCAATCAATACTTCAGTGAAAAAACCACGTCAAGCTTTTCAAAAGATTGCTGACATTATAACGATGTAATACCTTTATAATACATATGGTATGTCAAATACCTTACAGGTATCGAATGTCTCGTACACACAAACACGCACGTATTATATGATTGATTATGTTATTATTAACCTATAAACATTAACGGACTGTATATATATGTATATATATATATATATATATATATATATATATATATATATATATATATATATATATATATATATATATATATATATATATATATATATATATATATCATAAAGTGTTTCTGGCCAAGACGTTTCGCTTTCGTTTTCGGATACAAGCGATAATTAATATGATGGATTTGGTCTACTGAGGCAACTCAGCAAAGCCTGAGCAAAACGTCTTGGCCAGAAACACTTTATTACTGTTTTAGTGTGTTTATGTATGTATGTATGTATGCATGTATGCATGTATGTATGTATGTATGTATGTATGTATGTATGTATGTATGTATGTGTATGTGTGTATGTATGTGTGTGTGTGTGTGTGTGTGTGTGTGTGTGTGTGTGTGTGTGTCCAAAACAGGAAGAGCTTCACATGTAACCTGTTGAACTGTGAAAGTAGGTCACTAAACAATTAAAGTAATATTATAACAATGATAATTTTATAGACATAGTCACAGCTCGTTTTGATCGTATCTACCATAGCTTGGTGTCCGCTATGCTTGACATGACATATCCTGAAATGGACATGACTTGTACTAAGATTAGGGTTTATGTTTCAAATACGTCACATGTATGACTTTAAAATTAGAGCGGGAAACCTTACTCCTGAATAAGGGGATATCCAATACTTGTTGATTTTAAGAATGTATCTTGTATAGTAGACAAGAAGCGGGTATAGAGACCAGGGTATGCCGACTTGTCTTTTAGATAGAATTATACACCTGATGAGGAGCCGGTCTGGACACGTAGTGGAATAAAGAAGTTTCGATAAATGTCTGGGATGATGTCTGGGCTTTCCTGTTCTTGTTTAGTAGACATCGGGGTTTATTATATTCACAATCGCAACGTATTCTTTTGTTTTTATTCCCAGGCTGGCACAGATGGTAAAAGTCTGGGAGACTGTCCGTTTTCACACCGTATCCAGATGATCCTGTATCTCAAAGGTTTAAAATACAAGCTCATTCCAGTCAATATGAAAATCAAACCACGTGACTTTTTAGACATCAGCCCGGCTGGAAAGGTTCCTGTTTTAACACACGACGACGGACGAATGGACGACTCTACGGCGATAGCGGAATATTTGGAGACGACGTTTCCCGAACCAAAATTAAGAGCAGACAACCCCGCAGCAGATAACGCCGGCGACAGATTGTTCCATAAATTTGCAGCGTAAGTAAAACATTGAACCAATTTATGTTGATAATTTTTATTTATTCTTTTATGTTCCTAAAAAAATTGTGTGGTTCCGATTACGCTCAATTTTCGAATAGGTGGGATAGGTAGATTTTTTTAAAATTTAATTTTCTTTTTCGTTTGATGTGCGAGTGTCTCGTTCAGGTAGTTATGTTTTCAGTTGTTTTCCATATGGTCTCTGTGTTATTGGTTTCTTCTCATCAGATGTACAGCCATTACAGATTGGAAGAACAGTTTTTATATTATCTTTTAAGTTATTGTCAATTTCCGCATCTACTATTTCCCAAGACTTCAGAATTTTATTATATTTTTACTCTAATACGTAAAAAAAAAAAGTTTAGGGTCGGCAGTGAAAAACTAGGTGAGGTCGAGTAACCGGGCGGAACCAAACTATTTTTTAGGCCTTTAACATAGGTATTCTATTAGTACTTTTTATTAATCCAAGTAGTTACTTGATCGGCTAGAAAAAAATGTACTACATCTTTCTCGAAGACATTTGAAATTAATAGATAAGATTCAACAATTTCTTCAAAATAGAAATAACAAATTGTAAGGAAGTGCACTGCTATGGTCGCTCCGAAGAACGGTTAATGAAGACAGTGTATTTTAACAATTATAGTGAATTCAAAATAAGAAAATGAAATGAATGAATGGAAAACAAGTTTTCGAACCCCATTAGCAACTATTAGATGACTACCACATAATAAGTGACGTTATGAATGTACATTGTGCTTCAGTGGAAACTGATTGACTAATCGATACTGGATTTGTACTCTGGAAAAAATTTTTTAAATAGCTCTTGTCTCTCGCACCCATCCAATTATGTCTTTTTCATGCAGTGTGTCGGATTGGGTTAAACATTATGAAAGTGATAAAAAACGTAAAAAGTACACTTACTTTTCTTCAACAGTAGTTTTAGTGAAGTAGGCATCTCGGAAATGAACATGTTGATCTGTTATTGTTATGTTTGTTCAAGAAAACGCAAACCTATTCACAGATAAAATCCAGAAATAGAAAGTAGGGTTCATTCTAGAAATTTTTGAACTAGAAATGAAAATAACACCAGAATTAACCCAAATATTGTATGAACGCTATGGGAAAATAAAGTATAAGTTGTCAATTTCCTTGAAAAGCTTCATAATGGCATTTTTTTTGGAGATTTTACGAGCTGCGACTTTCAGGGAGGTTTGTCCCCGTGTTACACTCTACCTTATCATAACTTGCAATCTAGATCTCTAAAAATGTTTCACGGTTACTTCTTCCCAGATGTCCTTACCATCGGTATTAACAGGGAAGGTAAATCGCCTTCCTATTTTTCTTTAGTGGATCACGCTCTGCCCTAAAAATAGTGAATGTATGAAAAGCTTTTCTCAGGTGGAATCAGAACTAATGCAATATTCTTTGTCGTGTATATCTTACGTATATGTACGTTCTTGCGAATCAACGTGTTTTTTTAAAGTGCGGACGTAGTGGATGGGACCGGAGTAGTATTGCCGTAAAAGGATATGGAAAGTTTACGACTATGCTATAGGTTGGGGTAGCGTTGCTTTAAAAGGGTGTAGAGCTAACGACGATACTGTAGAATGAGGAAAGGTTGCTCTGAAGTCTATTAGTACCACCATGTTGGTACTACGGTATAGGCCTACTAGACATCTAAAATATAAATGTATTGATGTTTTCCGTTTGCAGAGTATTGAAGAACAGAGATCCATCAGCAGACCCTCAACTCAAGAATGCCTTGCTTGCTGAACTTAGGAAACTGAATAATTTCTTGACCAACTCTCCAGGAACGTTTCTTGACGGCGATACACTCAAGCTCCCTGATTGCAACCTCCTACCAAAATTATACCATCTGAAAGTGGCTGCACAACATTTTAAGGTGGGTTATTCGACTTAAAAATCTCCCCATTGTGTGTTTTGTCACAGGAATAAATGTGCTTAGGTGAAAGGTGGATACGTCATATTAAAATATTAGTTTTCCACTATATCTGATATCACTTTCGTATCACCGGCAAACGTCACAAGCGGACAAATTGTGTGAACTCCAAGAATTGACAGGCCCACTCTTAACTGTATTTATATGTGTTTTTCGTCTGCGACAGGATTTTGAAATACCGGATGACATGGAAGTCCTGAAGAAATATATGGACACAGCATTTCAAAATGAAGTGTTTATAGCTACCAAGTACCCAGAGTCAGAAATCAACAACGGATGGGCAGATCACCTCGGCCTTCCTTTGAAGCGACGCTAGTTGGCGCACTTCAAAATATTAGCAAGTTCAAATTTTCGCACCTGTGTACAATTAAAGAAGAACTCGAGAGGTAGATATCCAAAGAAAATGAAACATGGGTATTCTTAAACTAAGGGTACAAAAACTGATTTTGTTTTTAAGTTTTATTTCATTTAACTCTCGACTTATGATATCCAAAAAATTCCTGGGAGACACAATAACCTTCATTTGCGAAAGATCAACGTACAAATCTATATCATGAAATTTTAGGGAATTATACAATATTGTAGAACGTTAATACACAAAATAGACACTGTAAGACTTGGACAATCATATTATGGTTTTTACTTTTTTGGAATAAACCAAACCGCCGCTTTAATGACCATTATGCTAAAGCCTACTACAAGAATTGTTTTAAATGCTTATAATTATGAATATTGAAATCTATATTCATAAAATGGAAATAATCAAAAAAATAAAGAACAATTACAAATATTGAGATAGTAGTAAAACAGAAAATAAGGAAATAGTTGCTTTATTGGCCAAGATTATATATATATATTAGTGTTGTTACCGTTTATTTTAACCTTAGTCTTCAAGTATTATATCCAGTGAGGTAAGGGAGAAAGCAAGAATTGAACTCCACTTGATTACCAAAATATTATGTCTGTGATTATTTCTGTTTCATTTCATGTCGGATAAAAGTTTTATCTGGAATAAATGTCAAAAGTGTGCATCGTAATTCTGGAACATCCCAGGGAATTCAGTCATCCCGCCGCTGAGACATAATACGCATGCGTATGTAAATGTGCAATCGTGCAATCTCAAACACGGCAAAAGCAACTCATAGAGAAATTGAATTAGGCATTTGTATCTGTCACAAATGGAATTCATTTCGCATTTCCCCAGTATAGACATGTTTAAGATAGACCATATATATACAATACATAGGTTATAGTAAATTTAGCTTTTTGTTAAAATGCGACGGTAATATCAAATACTTTTGTTTTCTTGTTATGCATCTAAGAAAGGAAAATTGTAAAATTTTACGTTATATTCATATAAGTTTTAAATAACTTTTCATCGTTTCATTGTAAATTGTATCAGTTTCTATGGCAACAAATCCAAAGATGATGTCGACAAATAAATTTCTACTTATTTACGAACTCGCTTTGGAATCACAAATTATTAAAGTTCTTGAATTGTTTCCCAAAATTAAAGATTCAGTCGAGCAAAGCAGTCAATTGTTTCGAAATAAAATTAACCAAAGTTGTACTTTGAGATTTCTAGATTTTTTCTGAACATCTTTAAAGTAACATTTTCTTCGAAATTGTAACCATAGTAACCACCCCTTCTCTCTTTGTATATTTATATGACCTCAACGCTACCGCACAATAGACATAGTGTATGATTGAGATTTTACTTTGGAATATATACTGCAACGCTTCGTAGGATTACCAGTACTTCAAAACAACGTTACTACACAACAAAAGTGTAGAAATGATTAATAAAAAATAGCACCATTTCTCTTTCATTTTGTAATTTTGGTTTTGGTATCGCGTATTCAAATCCAATGAACGATAAAGTCGTTAATTTATCATCCGCACTAAATCCAATAAGTACTCTGGATGAAACATAAAAAAGTGTAAACATGGAATATTCTACAAGACGTACCATTTCAAGGCATTTGTATTTTCGCGAAATTACCTGTATTTAACGTCTGCCTCCTGTTTTGTTTCTAGCCTGACTTCCGACTCTGAAAAGTCAAATTCCTACGTACTATCCTATGCTATGTTTACCGGCCAGTCATTCCAAACGTTGATTTTCCAACAGCAATTAACTGTAGGTTATGTTGTAGATTAATATTTTATGTCTTTCCTTGAACCAAGAATAGGGTATAATTTTATTCATCGTTGTTAAAGTACAAATTGATGTTTCTGTATCAAGTTGAGCACGCTGGACCGGACATTGTAAGTAGAGGCTGGATTACTTTGACTATCGTGAGCTTTATTTTCTATGTAAACGTTGCAGTGTAAATCGATTCTCTAGGTGATATCAACATTCTATGTATAGTGATATTGAATGTTTGTTTTGTACGTCATACTCAAAAACTAATGAAATGTTTAAAATTTCAAATAAACATAAATTTCAACATCACCCTGATATGTTTGTTTGTAATTCATTGCTCAAGTGTGTTCATGACCAACTTTCAGGGGAATAACGTTCAATATATTGACATTTTTTATTTAACAAAAGTAAAAGTAATTACAGACTGGAGATGATTTCAGCTGCGTAATATTTTATCGAGTTTGATCACTTGACCAGGAGAGACCATCCTAAACTAAACAGCAACTATTCTAAATCTTGTGCCTTTTACTAGATAGAGACTATCGTGACTTTGGTTGACCTACTTTCGAATTTGTATCGCGTTCGTTAATAAAGAGAAAAACTATCACCCGTCTTCATCAGGATCGATTGGATTATTTATTATACTAGTTAAGACAGTCTCATACATGATTGTCTATAGACTAATTGGTCGGTTAAGATTACCACTGTCTAGTAACTTTTGATACATGTCTTTATGGTATATTGAATATTGTACGCCCTCCGACTTTTAAATGCAAGGCTGCAAATAAGACTCGTACATCAAATCTGAACAAATGTAAGTTAAAACCAGTCAGATAATATTTCAACAGATAACAGACATCCAAAGATGTAAAGGTGGATGTGCGATGCAGACAGACAGACAGACAGACAGACAGACAGACAGACAGACAGACAGACAGACAGACAGACAGACACACACACACAGACAGACAGACAGACAGACAGACAGACAGACAGACAGACAGACAGACAGACAGACGTGGTCGCTCTATTTTTCATCAAATTACATGTAAAGCTCAGTTCGAGTAACAACTCACAAATATTAGAGATTTTTTCTTTTAAATTTTTATTTGTCCTGACATATTTCAAATAGACATATTTTCATTATATGTGTGTGTCTGTTTGCTGGTATATATATATATATATATATATATATATATATATATATATATATATATATATATATATATACACATAGACTTAGACATAGACATAGACATAGACATACACATACACATACACATACACATACACATACACATACATGGAGGAGAGAATTGGCTATCACAAAAATACGAAGAACAATAATTATTCGCAGACCGTATTCTTCAATTCATTCTAGATATTTGAATTTAATTCCCTAAAGTTACTACAGAATTGGACAGTTCCGTATCAATTAACTTGTTGATCTTTAATCTGGGCATGTCATACAACATCGACACACCAGAAGTTGTCATGGAAACAACTAATACAGATATATGGAAAAGATGAAAGAATGAGACAAGTTAAATTGCATTTCCCGACTCTTTCTGCAGCGTTTGTCCTCGTTATGTTCAACTCGTCCCCTGCCCTCTTAATATCAATATTCATTAGTTAAATTTATATAAGTAGCTAGGGAGTCTTTTTGATTGACCCCCACATACAGTTGTATTAACCTCTAGGACTTTTTGAATCAGTTCATGCACGTGTGAGGAAAAAACTGTAGCCGAGCTGTGTTCCATCTCTTAACCAATTTCAAGGTGCTTCAATATCAAAGATGTCAAACTCATTGGAACTATATGTCAAGGTAGGATAATCAAATATGTTTGTGTACAGTTTGAAGGGAATTAAGAAGTACTGTAATAAACACCTGTTACCTTGGTATGTTCTATTGGCACGTCAAGGAGATTGTGAACATACCTGCGAGTTAACTACATATGTTGTTATCTGAGCCACACTAAACGTCCTAATACAGGGAGTATCTCTTCAAAAATACTAAAAGCCTTTGTCAAGGAGCCTTTGAGAATACAAGTTTCATGAATCGTACTGTAAACATAATAATATCGTCATGTTTTAACGTATGGTGCGTTGAAATCAAATTGAGCTGCGGTTACCTGTGATCCTACAAGTGGACCACGCCCGATGCGATTACATCGATATACGTGCACGATACAACTATATATATGTCGACATTATTTAACCCCACTCTATCAATTCTGAAAAACTGAATACAATATCTATCTTTTTTTTATTAAATATCTTAAAATCGAAGTAGCTTATGTACATGGTAATAAAATCTGGACTTCATGTTGACACAATCGTTACTAATAATTCACAGTCTGGAGTGTATTTACATTGTGGATTTAGATTGCATATCAACTAAGAATCACTTTAGGAAGGATAACAAGTCAGAATGTTGTGGAGGATATGTTTTTAGTCTACCCTTGAACTTCTAAGGGGTGGCGTACCGGGAATGGCGTACCGTTTACGGACTGTCCCCATTTGCGTCCCTCGTATATCACCATGATAACCACAATGCATGTTGGGATACTTGGCTCGATATCGTCTGTTAATATTCGAACTCAAATTATTTCGTTTGGTGATAAGTAGGGATTGTAAACCACAATAACAAGGCACTGCACTGCCATATATGGTATCAAGCCGTCCGCTACCGACTTTGCCGTCAACGCGACATGGCAACCGTAGTTACTCTGGAACCTTGATTCTATGCAATTAAAGTTTTAAAGTACTGCTAAACCCATTTTGTATGGTACAATGTCTGAATACTGTGCCCTGCGAAAAAAAAGACCGTTAGCTTTAGTATTAACATCTATAACGGTGTTATGTCTCAATATCCGATCGATTTTGACTGGTATGGTTTCTTTATCCATTGAAGTTTGTAAAAGTCGCTATTTTATTTCTAATTTACGGTGAATTTCGAACGTCTTTGTATTCAAACATCAAACATAGTGTTCATATTAATCTGTGACCACCCGTGTAGTAGCTTGGAATGCTGAATCAAAAATATAAAACCCCAATCCGCATGGATTCCAGGCTACCCGTGTAGACACACCAATCATAGTTCATGAAATATCGTTGAAATGTAATAAATTACATCAGAGAATGATCGGGGCATGGTGTATGAATACATTGAACTCCAAATATAAACACTATATTTTATCTACAGCATGTTAAAACATCAACACTGCAGTCTGCCGATAGTATTGAATCAAAGATTCAATCGTTCGTATAGTTGAAATAAATAAAGACAGGATTGCTGTATTTCAGCAAATCTTTTATTATTTGCACGTATTTCCGACAAGTCTGACGGAAACAATGTAATTGATAGTTTCACATACAATGTCAGCTCAGTGACACGTCAGAAGTGTTCATTTCGAGTAGTTGAGCAGCTTGCTTGCAAAATAACAAAAAACTCGCGTTGATATCAAGGTGCATTGAACAGCTTTCGCCACTCAAGGAGACCTCATAAAATTTTGAAACTCTTTCAGCTTGAATCCACTTTGATTTTAGTTTAACCCAAGTTGGTTGGTTTATATTACAAACTGTCAAATTGACATTTAAAATATACAGCCTGCAATCTCTCAATTGCTGTGTGTTATCGCTGCTCTACTCCTAACGTTGAAAATATCTTGGAATGATACATATGTATTAGGCCACACACAGGAGGCAGCGCGGCTGTGCCTCTCCCCTTTCCAGGGTATCCATCACATTTGTAAATGGTTACTATACACTCTACTAAAACCCTGCTAAAACCTATAGTATTTCATTAACCAGGAACACACTAACTGACAACAGTTCTGACAGAATGCATGGATACCAAGCCATTTCCATTGTCATTTCTGTGCTTGAGTTCAGACATGACGTTGTTTATAATTGTTGCCAAATACCTAGTTTAATATATAGAAATGAATATCTTTGATTGCAATACATAGTTCACATGGGTGTCAAGACAATAGGTATTATCTCGTATTATATGTTTCATGACGCTCATAATTATGCATGACCTATTGTTATCTTAGGACGCTCATCTAGTATGCCTGACCACAGATAAGCATAGACCCTCCACGAGATAAGTAATGTGTTACTTATCTGTGGCCTGACGTATTATAATTTCGTTAATGTAGCGATCAAAGCGTCCGATCAAACGCGATTTGAGTCTTGGAACTGTGAGCTACTCTCTCACCTGGTTCTACCATTGAGTGAGGCCGTGAAGCCAAACTCCTGGCTATCATGAAATAAAGTATTCCAGTTTTACTCCATACATCGTCTTGTGTAAAGTTTATCTTTTACTACACATATTTGCTGATTCTTACTTATATAGTTATGACATCATAATAAAACCCAAAACTACCATTCAACGTCAAATTCAGTTCATATAGTTACTTTGTAAACTTTCCTTAATTGTCAAATGTTTACTCGTTAGAAATTAAAAGAAAATAATGAGAAGTCGTCGACGTGTTTACGACCATCTT
>NC_135551.1:27253379-27473379 GCF_964340395.1 Glandiceps talaboti | reverse complement strand
TTCTCTCTACCCTCTCTATTTCATTCAATCTTCATCCATCCTATTTGTAACTATTTCCTCTTCTGCCCTTCCCCAGAATCCCCACCATTACTACATTTTTATGCCCTTCTTTTATCGGTTTCTTTGAGTATATATGTTCATCGTTCTCCCTGTTCTCTTTACGCTAAGTTCTCTCTCATTTGTTAATCTCACGACACCCTCCTCTCTACCACCTTTCTGTATTATCTAACTAGTCCATATTTTCTCTATCTTGTATATCTACCTATCTGTCGCCGTATCCCTCTCTGCATCTCAATCGCCTTGCTTTTTTCTCATTCGAAATCTCTCTCTCTCTCTCTCTCTCTCTCTCTATTTATCTCTCTCTCTTTCTTTCTTTCTAATCCTTTCCCAAATCTCTGTCGCTCTGAGTGACATAATAATATGCATATATCCATTTCATGTCGATTACAACTAATCGCACTTGACCCATATATTTAAGGTCACTGTATTATCTGAGATGGTGTTTGACAAGCATGTGATTCTATGTAACCAGTATACTCATGACTGGATGACAATCCAGGTTGTTAACTCATATCATTTATATCTCAACCCATCGTGGAAATCATGGTTTAAATTCAATTGCTTTATTTTGGAATAAAATATATTTTTAAAATGCAAAAAACAGGTCAAGTTTTCCAGTCTGATCATGATAAACATATGATATTACTTAGAGGATTAATTTTCATCGAAATTCAACAGTCCTAACCACTATGTATGTATGTATGTATGTATGTATGTATGTATGTATGTATGTATGTATGTATGTATGCATGTATGTATGTATGTATGTATGTATGTATGTATGCCTTGCCATTTATAAATCTTATCGATGTGCATCTATAGGGAGTGGTACATGACAATACATGTAAAATACTCTGTACGGCCTTTGTTTTACTGTACACATATAGTTTATTGACATACATGATGGGATGTTCATTGGTCCGTTGTTAAATACAAAAGCAGAATAGTGCCAACCCAGCATCTAATAAATAAGTAAGTTAGGTATTGAACTGGTGTGTTGAACTTTATCACACTTGATAATTGTCAATGAGGATGATATTTTCCAAGTGACAGCTGAGCAGACTGGCTAGGAATAGTGGCATGTTCACCGTGTGTCTAGCAACGTAAACATGTAGAGTATTTACAGTATGTTAAATTAGGTTTGTACATGGGTGTAGTAGTACATGCTGTCATCATACAAATTACATGCATTTTTAAAGTGGTGATGTAATATCGACAAATTTAGACTGTCAACTTTATTTACATACTTTTCCGTGTAATCCCAGTATTTTCGGAATGATTTGTTATGGTGATACCACGCAGGTTTCAAGTTTCGGTTACAATAATGAACTTGAAAAGTGCAAATAAAGCGCCTTTGAAGAATAGAGGGAAACTGACAAGTTTTATTTGATTAAGAATCAACCTCTGTACTGCACAGGCTTCATTTTATATATTGAATACCAGTCAGAAATTTGAGCTGTGCTAGCCGAGGTCAAGGGTTGCATACCTAATTTGCATAACCACTTGTTTCATTCACATTAATAATGAATCCCGGATGTGTGATAGTTGAAATTGCTGATATACATTGTGATAGGCAAGCCAGATCAAATGATAGCTGTACATATCTTGACATTCGTGCCAAACAGTAAAAACATGTATATGAACACCCAAAAATAAAATAGTAAAAAGAACAGTGATCTATCTGTAGGAGACTTGAAAGTTAGTTTCTAGATTTTCGGTAGACATCCGGGGACTTTTAAATTGCTGATTTGCGTCACAGTCGACGGCGGTCGACGTTGTTAACGTTGTAACTTCCAGAACCATCAACTCCTGCTAAAAGATTCAGGTGAACTCTGGTCGTGTAAACTGACCGGTAGCACCCTTAGCAAATACAGATATGTGACCTTTAGTTAAAGTTTTGTAATAAATCATGTGATTTTTTTATGAGAAAACGTGTTCAGATTAACGTACACGTACTTCTATGTTATGGTGTATGTACTCCCTATGTTATTCATCAATGGTTGATATGATGGCCTAGTTACTGCTAACGTTTATTTGAACACACAATAATTCCCATAGGAATTACTTAGGGGCCACAAAGCTTAGATGAAGTAAGTAAACTTAAAGAATATTGGAGTATACAGGAAAATTCATAGTATAACGATAAAAAGAAAAAAGAAAAGAGACAAACAAAGTTGTGAGTTATTAGTCGTTGCTGTCTCATGTCTGAACATATATGTGTATATTGTGCAACATTAATTATAATAATCATTAGTCAGTAAAGTAGGTAGGTGTTCAACCGAGTGAAGGGAACAATCAAATGAGCGATGGGGACAATCAGCTGAGTATTATGGGACAATCTACAGAGCGATGGGGACGGTCAATAAAACAATGGGAACAACCAACCAAGCGATTAGGATAATTGTCTGAGCAATCAGGGCAATCAATTAAGCGATGGGGAAAATCAACCAAGGGATGGAGACATTCATCTGAGCAATCGGAACAATCAATTACTCAATGGGAGAAACCAACCAAGGGGATGGGGACATTCTACTGAGCGATGGGGACTATCAACCACCAAGCAATAGGAACAATAAACTTAGCAATGGGAGAAATCGACCAATGAAAGAAATCAAACAAGCGATGGGAACAATCAACTTAGCAAAGGGAGAAATCAACCAGGCAATGAGAACAATAACCAAGCGATGGAAGAAACCAATCAATCAAGCGATGGGGACAATCAACCAAGCGATGGGAGAAATCAACCAAGCAATGAGAACAATCAACCAAGCGATGGGAGAAATCAACCAATGGGAGAAATCAACCAAGCGATGGCAACAATCAACCAAGCGATGGGAGAAATCAATTAAGCGATGGTGACAATCAACCGAGTGATGCTATGTCGAGAATGAACTGAGCAAATGGCGGGGGCAAATATTCTAGTCTATGGAGATATGATGGAATCGCTACACAATGATAGATATCTATGTTTCTTATCATCTTCAATTTTTTATTGATTGGTGTCATGGCGTAGGTTAAAACGTCATCAATTACAAAAGGTAAAAATTTAGTAGTTGCACTTTAAATTGTTCGTATTTATTGAAGAACTTTGGACTTTGGACACAAAGAGGATATCATATTGTCTGGCGCCCTCAAACAGATCAATGCCGCAATTGTAATTTGATAAATTGCTTGCGATAACTTATCAAGTTCTAGTAGTACTTAGGTTCATTGCTGTAAGAAAAATAAAAATAAAAATTGACCCAAGGTATGTTGTCATGAATACTTTATTTTGACTTACAAATCGTTAGCCATGACTTGTGGTCATGTACTAAAAACGAAGACTTGCTAAATTAAATCGTTTTTTGGGTTTCTATTTTCTTACACTTTTTCATTTTGATGATAAAATTAAATGCAACATTTCAAAAAACTTTGAATATCAATTATTGTTTTGCAGTATTTTCACTTGTAATATAAGTTTTGACAAAGATAACCAAATTGGAGATTATGATGTACAATTTAAGGTGAATCTGTAAATATTTGTAAATATCTTCTCTTTTTTGTATCATGTTGTCTCTCTTTCGTTCTGGTTTGTTTGCCATTCACTATTTAATATATGGTACCTTTCAATGTTCGGTATATAACTATGCGATATCGTTATTTATTTATTTATTTATTTATTTATTTATTTATTTATTTATTTGTGCATATATTTATTTATTTGTTTGTTTGTTTGTTTGTTTGTTTGTGTTTGTTTATTATCATATAATTAGGCCTAAACAATTGTTTGGTTCCGGTTACCCGACCCCACCGAGTTTTTCACTGCCGACCCTAAACGTATTATTACGTATTCGAGGAAAAAATAGAATAAAATTGCGAAAATTGTGAAATCTCGCGAGAGGTGGATGCGGAAACTGACAACAACTTAAAAAGACAATATAAAACTGTTCTTCCAATCAGTAATGGCTGTACATCTGATGGGAAGAAGCCAATATAACAGAGACCATATGGGAAAAAAACGGAAAACATAACTACCTGAACTAGACACTCACACATAAAAAAATAAAATAATTATAAAATAAAAAATCTACCTACCCCACCTATTCTAAAATTAAGTATATTCGGAACCATACAGTTTCTTTAGACCTTAGTATACTTTCTTAATTTGCTAACACCATGGACTAGATTAGTTTTAAGTGAACTATTTCCATAGTCCTCACCAAAATTGTTCGCGTTATTTTTATTTTTTTTTAATTGTCATTATCTTATGTAACAGTTCTGAAAGAAAATTCGATTATATTAAATTCAGTTCAATTAATTTCTATTCATTTCAATTCAATTCATGTGTTTCAAGGTTTACAGTTGTGGTAACACACTGAATCTTTTGTGCTGTTGACGTTGGTACGTAATATGTTGACTATTTGAATGAACACTAGAGGGCGTGCCAAAACTGGCAATGTAGCGATATACATGAATTTGAGAAACCACAAGTAAAACCTGAATAAAGGGTATATGAATTATAGTAACTTCAATAAATGGTTTAAAAGTAGCCAAACATCTTATCAATCATTACAAGTCACACCATCCTTTAGGTGAACTTCCCTTTAAGATGGTTCAGTAAAGACGTAATTTGATGCATGTTACGTTCTTTCCTTACAGATTTTTGAAGGCCCAAGACCCAAACAAAAATGAAAACCTTCGCAGATCCTTACGCGATGAGCTTATGAAGCTAGACTCATTTCTCAGCAATTCACCGGGAGTATTTCTTGACGGTGATAGCCTTAAACTTCCTGACTGCAATATCATTCCTAAACTTTACCATATTAAAGTTGCAGCAAAACATTATAAGGTATGTGTTATGTAGTCAATTATAAATACTGGAAGGGTGTTAGATCAATAGTTCAATTCGGGACAAAAAACTAATTCTTTTAATTGGAGAGCTAGAGGGGGTTGAACCATTTTAGTTGTCACCCTTCAAAACGACTTTATTCTTAATGGGATCTGTTTTGTACCCCTAAATACAAATGTTTCTATTAAATTGAGTAATAGAAGAATTAATTTTCGCTATGGTAAATACATGGTGCTAATATGCAGTGAAGTGTCAATAAAACAGCTATTTTTTCCTCACTACGTACCGGCTTAAAAGTTGGTATTGCATAGCACTTCATACTATTAATTTGAAATTGATTTTGCTGTCTGAAACAATTTTCAATTTTGGCCAATTAAGTTAGAAGGGGGTAGAACTAATATATGATATTATTCGCCGCATACATTTGTATGTACTAGTGAAATTTATTTGTAAAAAATATTAATCAATTCTGAAACTAGGGTGTTAAACGCTGACATTTGCCGTCACCTGAGTTACATATAACGAACGCTAACAATTTTATGTGGACATAATAACAATATGCAAAACAATAAGTATAGCGATTTTAAGGAACTATTTTCCAACTTGAAGGCATATCCATTATGATGATGGCCAGGAATTATTATAACGATAGAACATTCAAATTCATAAGACGAATTACGTCTAATCTGAAAAGGGGGGGAAACTGCCGCTCTAGAAGGACGGCCTCAACGACAAAATCAGGAAATGGTCAAAGATAGATCTAGAGCGGCAAGTGTAGAGTAATAGCACCAATAGTGATAACGTTGTCTTCAACTGTTATGTTATATGCGACAGCACGACATGTACGCTATCCTAGTGTTCACTATATTTAATCTTAAATTTCATCATATTATTTCCTCTCTGTAGGAATTCGAGATGCCAGAAGATTTTCCGGCTTTAAAGCAATACCTTGACGAATCATTTGAAACAGAAGCTTTTCTGAAGACAAAATGTGAAGAAGAGGAAATCATCTACGGATGGAGCAAGCACTTAGCATGAACAACTTAATGATGTGAATTCTTTGATGTAAATTAAGACGCCAGCATATCAATAAATTCAGCAAGAAACTTGATAGAAGAGAATACCTGCAAGGATATCTCTTGAAGGAATGAAGTCCATTTTCGTTCACCTGTTATTGTATAGACATCTTCTGTAAACATAAATTGACACATGATCGAGTCTTATATCTTCTAATGGTGCTAATTGCTGTCTCATTTGAAAAAAAATTATCATCTGAACTTTGATATATAAGAAATTATAATTTCTACCATTGTTTAAGGTTATTACGTAAGTTAGTTACACATTTTAAAGAACAGTACTTTTGTTTCGCGAATCGGTGCACGGATATGATAGTATAGAGATTCTTCCATTGGGCACGCATGCTAAAGCGTGCATGCCTCGTTACTAGAGATTCGTGGGACCATATATGCGGAGGCAAAATCCGCAATATGATCTGGTTTGACAGCCTGTGACCCCCTCCCCCTGTAAGTACAGTCGACAAATGGCAAAGGCCTTGTTTTTTTCCTAACCATGGACCCAAGCTTGTTACTCCATTGTGTCACCGCTGTAGTGTGCTAATCACTATTTTTATCTGACCATTTTCTTCCTCTTCTTTGTCCAAGGAGTAAAATAATAAAATTTAAAATGGTCCCCACTGAAATATTTACGAATTCCCAGAGGTCTAGACTTAATTATACTTTATGACTGCATTTATCTCACTGGTGTTAATATAAAATGTTTAAAAGTCCTTTATATCTTATTAAAAATGTTTAAAAGTGTTTGCTGTATATTTCTCGGAAGTTGGTAGAATGTTCTGTAGTATCTCTGCTATTGCAGTGCTCCTTTCGTGACTTGCTTTCAGAGAACGGAGCGCCCTCAAGTAGATGCATTTTCCTGTCGCCATCACACACGATGTCGTAGGTGATGCATTTCATTGAGATGCAGTTTTAATTTTATGACCGAACCTTTTAAATGACCATTTCTTGACTTTGTATATGAAGAATTGTTTCTTTGAAGTTAGTTAGGTAGTTAGTTATATCTTTTCTCCTCAAAGTTCTCCAACTTCAATCGCTTCCAGAACATTTCAATATATTTCAAACTTTGAAAATTAGAATTTTATTGAATAATTGTAATTTTGCTATTTTTTGATCATATTGGATATTATTTTAAACAATGTAGTAGTGTTAGAAAGATTCGAATTTTTCAGGTAAATATATACGTCATACTTAAGCTTGATACCATTTTCGTCACTTGGTTAATTTGCTAATTAACTTGCCATTGTAAATTTCAAATTGGCATAACAAGCCTAAAGTTGTACGCGAATAAAATTAAATTTTCATCTATGTGTATGTGTATTAAAATAAAATCACTACTCTACGTAAGTGAGTCATATGGGGTGTACGTGTGGTTGTAAGTTTTTTTGTAAATTTGTTAATATTCCGTACTTGCCAAATGTGGTGTATGTGTTGTCGTTGTCGATGTCGTTATTATTATTGTTGTTGTTGTTGTTGTTGTTGTTGTGGTGGTGGTGGTGGTGGTGGTGGTGGTGGTAGTGGTGGTGGTGGTGGTGGTGGTGGTGGTGGTGGTGGTGGTGGTGGTGGTGGTGGTGGTGGTGGTGGTGGTGGTGGTGGTGGTGGTGGTGGTGGTGGTATCAAACAACTTGATAGTTTGTGTCTACCTCAGTTCACGTTGAGGCCGCTCCAGGCTCAGCTGAAGTTCAGAGCCCGGTTTTGTGTCTGGCGCCATAGAAATTATTTTTGATTAGTGAATTGAAAGTAATACATTCCTGTTAGATACAAACTGTCAATATTAATAAAAACAAAAGAATCAGACGAGCGATTGTATGATCTGAAGATGATATTCTAAAAAAAAAAGGCGTTGTACGGGAAGATTAAACCGAATTAATGCACTGGGAGTGGTTTTCATTACTATACCATCCACAAAGACTTTTTTGTTTGTAATTAAGAGGAAACCAAGCCTCATATATACAATGATATAAAGGAAATTGTTCGACTCGCAACCGGATAATGTACATCATTTCATCGCTTGTTGGCGCAGTTTCTTTTAGTGCTTACGCATGCGCAATCGAATTAAGCGGTGGGTGAGGTGTTGTTATCGTGCATTCCGACAAGTCAGTATCGTGTGCTATCCGGACCAGTATTTGAGTTTTTCCAAGTTTTAGTATACGAAACAACAGAATATGGGTGACATGAACAATTCAAACGATACAATAGAGCTGTTCGTCAGGGTGAGTATAATCCAGTGTGCATTTAAAAGTCAAAGAATTCATGGTATGCAAGGAAAGTTCCCTCCCAAATTTGATAAAGATCTTGATGAGAAACGAAAGAATTTTTAACTACTGTATTTGGCACTTGTCATTTTTATGCTGGTATTTTTGTGTTTTAAAAAGGGAAATGTTTTATTCAGTAAGTAAATATTTATATCTCACAAGCGGGTTTTTCAAACGTTCATTCTTTCATTACACGATGTTATGGATAAAGTCGCGATGGTTTGGGTCACGTACGTACATGCGAGTGTAATTTTCAAAATGGCCGCTCGAAATAATGAAATTTGATACGGTGGGAATTTATAATTTCATGAAATTCATACATTAATTTATTTCGTATTTTAATTTAACACTTTATTAACAAAACATTTGCAAATTATCATGAATACATATTGCATGTTGGTCTGTCTTTAAGTTACTGTCAACTGCAATGCTGTGTAATTTGACATCAGAACTGTTCGCATGAATAACACTTCGCCAATAACCGTTCGATGCCAGTGTGAGACCAGTTCATTTAGTGCTCGTTATTTTGTAATTGTATGACCTATATGCCAAATATCCGTGGTATATGTTTTCAAAGTACTCACGGTGTACAATATCGACACTTGTTCTTGAGCCTGCCTGCCATATGATATCCACAATCGAGAGGTGAAGGAACTTTCTAGAATCGATTAACGTTGAACTGTGTATATTGTTCACAGTTGTGTTATCTTTTTAGTTAAAGCGGCTACTAGCATTCCACATATTTGATTTCATGTCCTGAAAAATGCATGCACTTCTCGTCCATTACCACAGACTGCCCCAGTACCAACAATACGCGCACAACATGTGGTATTCTGTGATTTATTGGGTCAAAGGGCATGTATATTGTAAGTCTAATGGGTGTTTTCCCTCTAGGAGTAGCTGTAATTCTGAGTCACAGACATTGTCAGTGTTTGTAATAGTCTGGAATAATCTTCTCAGAAGTCGTCCCTTTCATTAAAAACGCCCTTTCTTTTACTTTCTGAATCACAAAATTGTAGAAAACGCTAGAAGATCTATCACAATGTGTACAAAACAATGCAAGTGTCATTGACTCAATTTATATATCTTATACTGTATATAACAGTATATGATGTATGAGATTGATGTCTTTGGCAGCCTGTAATATATGTAGTGTCAGAGAGTATATAGGTGACTGATAAAAGGTTATTATGATTAGAGAAAACACAATGGTAGTTAATTTAGTGTCAATTATTCACACTAGTAGTATTGCTTTTAAACAAAGGAGAATTGCATGTGTCAACTTTTAAAGTTGCTGAATCATAGAATGTTTGAAAATAAAAATCACTTTTCTCTGCCAGTTTTTGGACCATTGTAACAGAAAGAGAATTCAGTCTTAATTACACAGTGTCTAGTGATCAGTCTGTTTTTTTTTGTTTTGTTTTTTTTGTTTTTTTTTTGTTTTTGTTTTTTTTGGGGGGGGAGTTTTCTGATTTAGATTATGTCAAAGTTGTAAACTGAAATTGCATGTGAGGATGCAAACTATATACCATATTCTCATTAACATATAGTGGTGTTTACTACATTTAAAGTTAGTGTACAATTACAACTACTGTGCTAATGTCCCTATGTAACTCTATCTAGTGAAACTGTTTTAGTGCCTTTCCCTACTGTGCCATGTCCTGATATAACCTCATTAGATGAGACTGTTGTCCTACCAATTCACACAATTTGAATAAAGTATCAAAACAATGGTTTGCTGGTTTGGAACCTTAATGACAGAGGGGAAGAGGGGTTATCTGTTAAAACTTACATAGGTTGTTGTACCATAATTTTAATGGGGAACATGGTAACAGAGAGGGGAGGAAGGGGGATCAGATCTGTTAAAACTTGCATAGGTTCCCATACCTTGTACATGTACCATAATTTTGATGGGGAACATGGTAAGAGGAGGGAGGGGCAGGTGGTATCTGGTTAAATCTTACATAGGTTCCCATACATTGTATTATCATTTTGATGGGGAACCATATGGGAAAACTGGTGAAACTTGCTTAGATTTACATAACTTGTACACTAAAGCCCATATAAAATACTTCAACTCTATAGATTTTACCTACTTACATGTACTGTGCTTAACAAAAACTTGTCATTGGTAGAGTAGCCTCTTGGTAAAATACTTAGCGACATGGGTAGATTTTACCTACTTACTGCAGTGACAGAAACACTGCCAAATGTGTACATTATATGTACATTTGTCTCACTTCACCTGTTGTAGTGTCAGACTAAATACTTGTTGAATTTCTTCAATAAGTTCTTGGACATTCATGCTGGTTGACTTCGAATCCATTTATCATGCATGTATCTAGACTATGAGCTACTTACATGTAACACTAACAGTATTGTACTTTCATAGTGTAAATAATAATGACATTTATGGTGGTAATTTTGGGTGCAAAGATGATAAATCATCAATAAAAGAGTACAAAAATGACTAATCGTCTGACCAACTTTTACATAGAGTGTGCTTTAATCAGGGACTTTAAAACACAGTTAACTGCAACAGATTCAAATTCATTGCGCTGACACAATTCAAACATGTAAATTTAGATGCAAGAATTAAAGAATAAATATTACAAAGTTCTAGAGCCTGGGTGCTCCTTAAACTCTTGCACAACAAAAACAGGTAATCCTAAGGAGTACATATAAACAAATATGAACAACCATAAACTTACTAACATGTATTAAAAGACAGACCGATAAACACCAGATCCTAGAAAGCTTTTTGATGTAGATTTGAATTTTAATAAATCATTTGCATAATAAAGTAATATATTTATGCTTGGTTTGTTTGTTGAGAAAACTATTATCAGTTCAGCTGTGAGTGCTTGAATCAAGAAAATTTAATTGCATTATGCTGGGACTTGACATGAGTATAACTGAGTATAACAATGATTTAGTTCAAGGTTACAAGTCCAAGATTTACTAAAAAAAAATCAGTATTTATTTAAATAGTGTGTTTATGGTTCAGGTTGTCCAGAAGATCCAGAATATTTTTCAAAATTTGCATGGAGACATTGTCAGTATTTATTTTGAAAACATATATGTGTAATGTTGTGGAATCCATCAACAAAGTCACACCCCTACTGAAATAATTAAATGCATGGTCTGTATTATTTACACGCTGTGATACTACTTAATAACTATATTAAATGCATACATTTACAGACCAAGGATACAGCTGGTGTACTATGTTGCCAGATGATGACAGTATGTATCTACAAAAAACTAAAACTGAGTCCGGTAATTGTCTACAACAGATGTTAGAACCACTAGGATAGATTAGCTATGGTTGTATTGAAAAGATTGTGATCTCACCACCAAGGTTACAAGTCAAACATATGTCAAATCGTCAAATAACAAAAATGTACTTGTCTAGATATACATGTACAAGTGATATATCATCATGTACAAAGTGTGACATATTTCTATCTAATATTACAACAGGGAAGTTTCTTAATAGCAGATTAAACTAAAAAAAACCACTTTATTTGTAAAGGGAGTAACTTTAATATGTAATGCATGTCAAATTTACCCAAGTTGCAAAGTACATTGCACTAGAGGTCCACTCAGAATTCACATAGATGTATATAAAAAGTCAAGATTTATATCAACAATATCCCAGTCAAGGGTCTTAGAATGTACATTTTAGTATAGAGGAGTTTTTGAAAGTTAGCTGGACTATCTTTTATTTATTTATTTTTTCGTGACATTTGATATTTTATTTCTTTGTTTCATCAAAAGATTGTTATCACTACCTCTTATAGCCACACTTAATACCTTGATGGAACTCACTACCACCAAGTACAACACCAGCTCCAGATGTGGCTACAGTTAAGCACTGTTAAAAATTGAATACAAATATGATGTAACGTAGGCAAATTTTGATTCTATGAAAACATGTACATAATGGACTATACATGTAAAGCCACCCATGGTGTTTTGTACAGTAACAGACCAAGGCAAGCCAAGATAATACCAGGAGTATTTAAATATTGGTCAGATAATTTTCAAGAACAAGGTACCTTCAAAAAATTTAACAAATTGTTATTTGATAGCATTATCTAGTTGTAAAATTTGTTTAGAAAAGTCATTGGTTGACTGTGTAGATATATGAGAGAGGTGACAAGTCATACAGTAATATCTGGAGGCAAAATATGTGGGGACTGACGTGTCTTAGCTGGAAGCAGTCATAGTAGTACTATAATAAGATGTCGATGTTTTGGCCAAGGCTTGTAGAAACTAGGCAGTTCAGAGCAAGAAATATGGTTTTAAAAATGTACAGAGTTGTTTACAAATATATTACATTTTGTGGGAACTCCGAACATATTCTGATTGTACATGTACAAGTATGTATGCACTGTCCTGTTTGCAAAGATTTGGTAAAAATACAGACGTGTATGTTGATATGTTGATCTAGGGTTATAATGCAAACATATTTTTTTTTTGTCCTTCCGTTATTCATCCTACCACAGCCATTATCTTTTACATGAACTTGACAATGAACCTTGTCTTGAGGGTTAAATGAGATATACATCATATTAGGTCTGTGTTCTGTCGCTAATAAAATCAGACAAAATCCAGGTTTGATAAGAGTAAAAAGAATATAGTCATTATCAAAAATAGTCATATACAGACTGAACTGTTAAACTGCAGCATACATGTAAGCCTATTTATTCAATTAGTGGTTCAGCCCATTTCAGTTAGAGAACTTTTGAGTTTTGGTTTATTTTTAGTGAAAATGACAACATAAAATTGATTCCATATTCAACATTTAGTATTTTCTAAATCTTTTATGAATTATTTTTGAGAGTTCTACCTGCTTTATTTGGTAGATTATTCTTGACAATGAAATGAAATAAACTGGAATGAAAAATAACAGTAAACTAAATTTCAATCCCCAACCAAAAATCAGCACCCCAGTGAATCACAATTTCAACATATACTACTTACAGATAAAATCAACCTGAAATTGACATGTACAATTATGTAATTTTTAGTATTTTAACAATTTTCAGTGAATATATTATTGTTGGTTGTCTGATCAAAAAGATGATACCCAGTTACAGCTAAGACAGGTTTGAAACTTATTTGTACACAGAGATAATACCTTTGAAATATTTATGTCAAGAAATAAAACATGTCTTTATAAGATTATGATTTTAGAATCTATTTGACAAATGTGTACACTATCTAGGTTGCAGGGTCAGACTTCACTTCAACATACCACACCCACCCCTGATAGCAAATAGTGTATGTACATGTAGGTATTATACTTAACTGTACCATTTATCATACTGTGATACATTTTGTTGATAAAACTAATCTAAGGCATTCAGTTTACTGAAGATAGTGTCCCAGACTTATGTTTGTGTCTCAGACCTGTGTTTCATTTATGTCTCAGTGTTATGTGTTGAGAAACAAATGTGAATGAAAATTGAAATAGATAAATCTAATTTTTTGAATAGATATTAATCACTTTTAAGAATAGCAATAGGTACAAGGTAATTTACTGCTGTCTGCTGTCTGTCTGGTACATTCACATAACACATACATATACATACACAAAACACCAAGAATTTCATACATACATATAGTACAAAGAATGGGAGAGACAGAGACAAGAAATGTTGTGGACAATAACAAATATTTTAAAATAAAACTTATCATTATCCTAACAATACATGATTTAATTATGCATAAATTGGTAAGTTGATAAGGGTAGACTTTATAGAACATTATTACCCACTGTAGTCATAACATGTACTTGCTATAGTGAAGATGGTATTCTGTTGAGACTGCCCCATTTGTAAACATACTGACCCTTTGTGTAATTAAAAGATATTTGTATGGTGTCTGAAGTATAACATGACAAAATCAACTCTGCATAAGGTCATGTGAATTTCTGTACATTACATCATATATGTGATATTTAATACGCAGATATAAAATTTAAAATACAAGTGTAGTAAATTCACAATCATAAGCAACATATCACTGAAGGCAAAATTGAATGACAGTGAAAGGTCCAAGATATAAATGTAATAATGTATCAGCCCTTTGTAAGACCATTTGATCTACTAATAATGTGTTTTATTATGGTTATTTCATGTGTACCAAGATTACGTGCACTGTTGCATGTGCATACTAGTGGTATTTGCACTGCAGAGCAATACTGAGACTCTATTGCATATTTGTATGGAAATGATATGCAAATGAGGGTACAATTGTTTGTTGTACATGAAAGCAGGCGATTGCGTAGTATCAGTTTTGTGGAATTTGCTGTTTCGTATAAACATCATACCAGAACCCCATTCCATGTGAGATCCAGTGTGGGTACTCAGAGGTGTTTGTACTCCTACTCGCAGTTCATTCTGTTGTAATTTCACTAACTATGCTCGTGAAAGTACGGCTGCAGCAAGCACTTGTGCAAATGTCTGGTATATACCACACTTGCACTTGGGCATCATGGGGTTCTGGCTAGTATTTTCAAAGTTTGGATAAACTTAGATTATATCTAAAATAGAATGCTACACAAAATGTCACTGATGGGAATGACCTGAACGTGATGTCAGTGGCTTATAGGTCAAGAATTGTCCTCCAATTACATGTTTGTTTTATGTTACTCAGTATGGTGTACATACTTTACTGCCTTCCACACTTTGTACTCTCCATTGTGTAGTACACTGATAATATCATCTGGTACATCACCTGTAACTATGTGAAATATGAATACAATAAAAATGTATTCTGTAAGCTTAATATTATCTTGTAATATGTAAAATATAAAAGTATATAAAAAAAATTTCCATCACTTTGGTAGAGATTTTATTTCAGCAGCCATCTTCTGAGAGTGAGATTTCTGGAGGTTGTAGAGCTAGCTACGTAACATATATGTATGTTACAAACTGTGTACATGTCCATACATGTAATGTGTCACCTAATAAAATGACTGAAATGATTGCAGTCCTCACCTATTGACATATTATTTCTAGTTATACTATTTTTACTTGTCTGCTATGTCAAAATGAAGTGATTGATTTTGATATTTTAATCACAGTGAGGTCTTTTTAGATTAATCTAGTAATACATTATGTGTACTACAGTACTGTACATGTAATTTTTAACTGAATTTTTTAAAGTAATTACTGTGTGTGCTATAAATATACTGTATAGAAATACATGTAGAAGGATAAATATTGTATACTGTACACTTGTTTTCATTTCACTTTGTCATGATTTTCAGAATTTGAGATGAGAAGTATACAACATTTATGTCTTCTGTTCATAATAGATATCATCTTTTGTTTGTATGCATTGTGTGTCAGCTGAATAAAGGTTAATGCCTTAGGGTACATTATTACATGTATGTATTAGGTTTTCACAAAAGGTGATATTATACCATAGGGTGGTGATAGATGATTTGATCAATATGTTTAGTTTGGCAGAAAGGGTGATGATATTGCAAATTTTCAGAAAATTGTAGCATGGTCACCACCATGCTGAAATGGTTCTGCTGGAGAACACTAATAGATAGTGAGCAACTTGAACACATAGTGTTTGTGGACCTATATAAAATTCTACTTTTTTTAGCATACTGCATTGTCTAATTTTGGACTTTGTTCAATTTGGTTAGCAGCCAAGTTATGTCAGCAGCAGGGTCAGGGTCACAACTGAATAATTGACATAGTCTCAGTGACCCTTCATGACCATTTGGCAAGTAATGGCATTAGAAATACATTTGTATCTACTTGACTGTGATGTGCAGGTACTTTATGAAAAGTACTGGCACTAGTATAGTACTGTAGTAGTATGAAATCAGCATCATAAAATCAGACATATGTAGGTCTTAAATTTCACATTGCATGTAATCGACTTGTTGCTGCAGTGTTATAGCCTTGCTGTGATATTACTACAATTACTGCCTTGTTGTAGTCACAACTGTAATTTTGGCTGCATATGATTTATAGGATATCGGTAGCACTGAAGTGTGTCTCGAAAATTATACTCAGTATATTCATTTGTTTTCAAAAGGAAGGAAAGAACAGATAACTCATCATTGCCAGTCATTACTGGATAGACATTTTTGAAATACAGTAAATACCAGTATTGAGCATTTTATTGGGATTGTCTGGTAACATTTCATTTTATCCTTTGATTTACAGGCAGGAAGAGATGGCAAGGCACTTGGTGATTGTCCGTTCTGTCAAAGAATCTTCTTAATTCTGTGCTTAAAGAAAGTGAGTTTCAATATCACGACAGTTGATATGAACAAGAAACCTAAACGGTTCATGGACATATCGCCTGGAGGTATGTATTCTCAACAGTCATTCTAGCCATGAACCCAGATCCTTTTAGCCTATTCTGTGCTTTGCAAGGGATTAAAAGTCTCCCCTACATTGCTGTATTCCCTGACAAAGAATTTGTGAACTAGTGCATTGTCGTTGTAAGGAACTGTACATTTCCCCCTACATTGCTGTACTCTCACTATCAAAGAATTTGTGAGCTAATGCAAAACTTTGCTGTAAGCAACATACTTTGAATTTCTTAACTCTGCCCTGAGATGAAATATGTAGTCTATTTGTACAAAATACAGGATAAACTTAAACTTATGGAGTTCTTCTTGTGACTTCAAAAGAGAACTGATTCATCATTAATTAATATTCATTAGTGTAGTACCCAACTATTTTTTGATTGACAGATAGCTTGACAGAAATGTTGATATCTATGTTTGATGATGTGTAAAACTAACAATTACATGGTATATAAAACACATGTGATTATATGGTGATATTTATGATATATCATGTCAATATTGATCAAAATCATTTTTTTTTCTCTTTTTTTTTACCTTTGTAGGTAAGATACCAGTTTTAGTAGATGGTGAAAGAGTTTTAACAGATGTCTCAGAAATGGCAGATTATTTAGAACAAACCATACCAGAACCTAGTCTTCGATCTAACAACAAGAAAGCTATGATGGCAGGTATTGATGTTTTCCAGAGGTTCTCAAGGTAAGTCTTAAAAAAGACAAAATTATAGATGAAGATGAATTATATTGGGTCAGAATATGCCAGGATTTGATGACTATTTGCTGCTTTCTATAATAGTATTCCTGAAGGTAACACAAGAGGCACAATATTGTTCATGTTCTCTCTAAACAAAGTAACCATGGCTCCAACTTGATCAAGTTTTCCTGTATGTTCTGTGAGCCTTGTAGATCAACTGAAAATTTCTCAAAGTACCTGTCCCAAAACTCAAGTTCCAATCATTTTACTTTCATCAAAAATGTCACCTGCAGAAAGATAACTCATGCTTCCTACTTTACTTGCAGTGACTATTATAAAATGGTCACCTGTCCTTCATGCTGGTTGTCACTCATATTGTTGTGTATAAGTAAATGATAAGATATGTTGGAACCTTCTTTTGTAGGTTCCTCAAGAATGATGACCCAACCAAAGATGAAGTTCTTCGGAATAGTTTACAGAAAGAAGTTGCTTCTTTAGATGCGTTCTTGAAGAGTGACGATTCACCTGGTCTGTTCTTAGATGGAGACTCAATGACACAGTTAGACTGTAATATGCTGCCAAAGTTACATCACATCAAAGTTGCTTCTAAACACTTCAAGGTATAGTACCTAGTTGACATTTTCTGTCTTTCAATAGACCTTCAGTGATGATTGGGGCCATGCACACACAACTTGCCAGGGGTTTCAACATGTTCAGTTCAGATAGGTGTTTGAATATTTGCTACCTTTCAAGGACTTGTTGACAGTCTCTGACAGTTTGTTTTGGAGATATTCAGAGTGGCTAAAAGCTGTAGCAGGATTGTCAGTATTTTTCTTCTGTTGTGAACCATAGTGAACAAATGGGGAATTCCCCTTTTAAAAGTACACACCCTTCTCTATATATTTAAAGATACATGTTATAATTTGGAAAGGCAGGAACATTTTACCAACATGCTGCTCCTCACAAAACCTTTGCCACAGCAAACAGATCAGTTTGCAGATAATGTTAAGCACAGTATAAGAAGAATGGACAAGATATATTTATCTAGTCAATAAAGAGAGAATTGCATATAACTGAAAGTGAGAAATGTAGCCAGGGAAAGAATAAAAAGAGTTTTCTATCACCACACAAAACTCAAATTTAATTGATCAATACCACACACAAAATAAGTTATATTATATTATAATGAAATGATCATTCAATCGATCAATCATTAAACCAAATAACAAATCAATCGATCAATCAATTACATACTCTTTTAACCCTGTGGTATGTTAATTATTTTCTAATCAGTGGCAACCTTGTAGTAGCTTCACATCACCCCTCTGTTTGCAAGTAGTCATATTTGTGATAAGCTAATTAGTAATGTATATAACCATAACTGTCAAAATATGTATACTATTTATATAGTAAAATGCTTATCACTCAAGTTTTCATGTTTTAATTGTTGATTAAATTGCAATGTAGGTCACATACCAATTCACTGTTAGTACCTGTAGAAATCACATCCTAACTGTGTAAAAAGACAATAACAAGTATGTCTTATGTAAATAGTGAATTCTAAACATTTGTGTTTTAATGTAATCTTGCAGCCTATTATTATTTCATTGTTTCAAACACAATAGCTGTTTTGTATAGCCACTTTTCTTTTGTTGTCTAACTTTGTAAAGCATGTGTAATAGTCCATAGGTTTTTACAAACCACTCCACATTTCCATCATCAATGTTATGTTATAGTAGAAATCATTTTGTAGCCCAGAGATTAGTTTTTAGTCTTGACAGTACTCTTAGCCACAATACATGTATACACTCTAGCCACATTTGGCATTTTGTACAGTAGCTGACACGACATGACACGACACAACACAACACAACACAACACAACACAACACAACACAACACAACACCACACCACACCACACCACACCACACAACACAACACAACACAACACAACACAACACAACACAACACAACAAGAAAGTCCAAATAATGAGGAAAAGGCAGCTGTTTGTAATAGTACACACAGCATGTCTGTATAAGCTAATCATTTTCAATCCATACCTGAAATTTGATAATGATGATACTGGAAAAGAATCGGAATTAGTGAGTGAATATTTTCTTGAGTTCAAATAAAAAATGTAAGTCTGAGTTGAATAGAATCAGCATTTATTTGAAATGTTTTAAATAAGCTTTCGTAAACACTTTTGTATTTCAGTTCTGTGAAATTGGGTTAAAAACATGATTGTCAGAATACCTCAAATATATTTTCCACAGGGCAGACTAATATGTGGTATTTCATTATTTAGGAAGTAGTGAAGTATAGAATGATAAAGCTCTAACAGTTTAATCTCACAAACTAGACATATTAAGGAAACATCAATAAATTATTGACAGAAATATCAATAAATTATTGACAGTTACAACAGAATTTCAAATCAATTTATCAGTTTTCCATCAAGTTTGGATTAAATTTTCATTGGCAATTATTGCTTCGAACATATTATTTGTTTTGTATTTAAAAACAACATAAGTTCAGTCTATCTAGTTTTATTGAATTTCCTTTCACACTCTAGGCAATACAAATAATGCATTGAAAATGAATATATGGCAGACAAATCTTATACTTTAAAGTCTTAACTTTTATCATCAGAAACATCATTTCAGATATTTCATGATGTGAAATTAAGAGATTAAAATTATTAATATCTATAAACTAGTGTTTTTGCTAAGGTTGGTAAAAGTGGTTGTGTTTTTCATAGAAGCTAGCGTAAATTTGTTTGGGAACCAGGTAAAATGACATGGGAACCCAGGTAGATTTTACCCACTTACCACCCTTAGCATAAACAGTGGTTGGGAACCCAGGTAGATTTTACCCACTACCACCCTTAGCAAAAACAGTGGTTGGGAACCCTAGTAAAATGACATGGGGACCCAGGTAGATTTTACCCACTTACCACCCTTAGCAAAAACACAATGAAAACATTTCATGATGTTAATAAAAGAAGAGATACTATTAAAAACATTAACATATAAAAATACATTTTATGATGTGAAACTGCTGTAATATGTAGATTTGAACAAATGTAAATAGATCCGTAGGTAATAATCAGCAAGTCATCCACATAAATCCCATTGTGTGAATTGTGTTTACTATCCATTGTTTAGGGTATAAGTTAGTTATGGTATTACAGATGTATTACAAGAGATGAATATGTATTACAAGAGATGAATAGCCATTTCTACTTTACAATCTCTGTATAAAGTGATTATAGTCGTTTATATATAAAGAAGTTCTACTGTTATTCAAGATATCTATTCAATGTGATTGTTAGAAGAGTCATTCAGCTGGTACCCCTACGGATAAAAACCATTGTCTTGTCTTAGTAGTACATAGATTGGTGATGGTACTGGGTAATTACTAGGCATTCAATCATGTTTCAACTCAGTGAATTTTACATGTACCTACTTGTACCAGGTCACATTTGAAGAATACCAATATATACAATAACATATAGTGATGTACATGTAGGTTAGTTGTTTAGAGATAAATTATTGTATTGACAGGTTTAATGAAGTACAGCCAAAGAGAAATAAAAAAGAAATGCAATGAGAGTGGGGAGATGGGGAAAATAGAAATGTTGCAATGGCCAATCAATCATCATTGTGCATTACAACCATGAAGAAATTTAATTTAAAAAGTGTGTGTGTGCATGTGTGCTCATGCATACACATTTGTATGTTGTATGTGTATGTGTGTGTGTTTGTATGTATGTATGTATGTATGTATGTATGTATGTATGTATGTATGTATGTATGTATGTATGCATTTGTTGGCGTGAATGCAGGCACATGCATGCATGTGTTTTGAGAGAAAGAGAGACAGACAGAAAGGCAGACAAACTGACTGACTCATTATATAACAAAATTGACATATTTTCTATTTTTCTCAATTTTTAAATTTTTTTTGTATCACCAGAATTTTGATTTGCCAGAGGAATATGAGGGATTACATCAGTACATGAATGCAGCTTATGACACAGAAGAATTTAAAGATACCCTCTACCCAGATGAAGAAGTAATCCATGGCTGGAACAAGACCCTTGGAAGAGTGTAAATCAAAACCAGTGTGTCTATCCTAGCCAATCCTAGAGCTGTATATTACCAATAACTTCTAAGGCTATGTAGTACAGAAGTTATTGACAATATACAGCATGTATACCCTAAGATCACTCTATAATTACAATTGTAAATATCCGAACCAATGCTTCAATGATTTTATTTTAGAATTCCCTCATCACTTTTATTTTATCCCTTAGGCCCCTAATCCTTGTGGAATATTCCAATTTATAAAGATGGATAGCATGGACTGTATCAAATTGTTGGAAAAATTTAGGTGTTGTCAAGAGATTCTAAGAATGTGAGTTTTTTTGCTACAAGCTTATGATGTCACAAACGGATGTGATCTTTGTATTAAGTTTCAGTTGCACCTATTATAACAGTAATGTAAAACGATTTGAATTTATAGTTACATGAAGAACCTTGACTTGAAATTTACTATGAGATCCAATTACAGCGTTTACCCAAAGATAGTTATTCATATATTCCTCCACAAATATTTGATTCTATATTCTCTTGTAGTACTGGTAAACATTGTGAGACTAATACTGTCTGATTACAATTGATTTTCTAACTGTGTTCATATCAAATATGCATCTTGCCCAGTAAGACCTTGAATGATGCATATATTTGCATATCATTATTCCTATTAGCATACCGCTATGAACACTTCATTTGATTGGGTAAAATAGGAAGCTTTTTGAAGGTTCACTTGGATTGGTTCAAAAACAGTGGGGGAAAAGATATTAATTTGTTGACAATGATATATAGTATAGTATAGCAGTGTATGCTTTCCAATCAGTTGGACCCTTCCAAGGGCTTCACCTCAGCCCCTTGATTGGGCCAATCAAACAACTTGTTTCAGATATTGAAAAGCTTGTACAGCCAATGAAATGACTTGGTTTAAATGTTGGAAAATGTATACAACCAATCAAACTAGCTTTTTCAGATAGGGAAGATGGATAGTTTATTCATATATATTATTATTTGTTCAGAAGTTAAAGATCTTTGTTAAAAAAGTTGCAATATTTCTCAATGAAGTGTGCTTTCATAACATTTCAGAGCATTTGCCGCAAAATAATTCAGTTTAAAGGGTTCATTTTGTTTAAACTTCATGTACCATGACAATTTTTCTGTAGGTATGTTTTCAAGCAGGAGTTGCCAAAAATATTGTGGGTTAGATTATGTCAAAAAAGGGCTTCTGCTTCAATTTAATGAGTAGATATTTAATTCATTTTTTTTCTGCATTAATTTCATACACATAGATAATAGAAAATTTTAATACTGTCATTTGCCTTTTGCAGAATGGGTTTTCAAAACAGAAAAAAAGGAACATAGTATTCCTGACTGAAATATTTCACTATATGCTTTAGCTACACAAATACATGTAGTTGCCATTTATTTAGGAGGAAGTGTAAATGGGTGTAACATATATAAAGTATATTTTAGTTTTGGAGTTGCTAAGCTGTGAATTATGCCTTGGTAAGCACACAAGATATTTTACAATATACTCATGATCAAAATATGTATCACAGGGGGAAAAACAGTGTGCAGTTTTGCCACGTAAGCGTTCCAACATTTTCTTGACTTTTTTGGTTTATTTTTCACCCAGGAATGTGTAAACACAAAAGTCCTGTGTCTATCCAGCCTTAAATCCATGTCAAACACCAGGCATTTCATTTCTTAAATTCTTACGTAGTACACTAGTAATGACGATGCTGACAAGATGTCAACAAAAAAATGTGATTATCCTTCATAATTTTGTGACTATGAGTGGTAATATACTTTATGTTTATAATCCTCTTTCTACCAGAACGGTATTTGTTGTTTTTTCAAATAACTACAAAACTCAATGTGAGCCTGAATCCAAAAACATTATTTCTTGTACCCAAAGACTATAAAATTATTGTTGATGTGGCACTGTGTTGTTATGTTAGATTATATGCCCACCATCTATGACTGTATTGTACCAGTCTGATTCAGACATGGTGAACAGGGCTCGGTTTCTTATTTTGCCTCTGTTTCCTTTGCTTATTGTCATTTGTTTCCAGTTTTGTTGTTTCAAGAATGTTGACAGAAGGCAATTACTCTCAGAAAGACAAAATCAAAAACAAACAACACTATTATATATAAGTGAAGGGAGAAGAGGTAAAATAAGAAATCAAGCTGTCTTCACACATCAGATTTTATTCAGCTTGGTATTGTACAATCTAAGCTTACGAACAGTATAGATTCCAGAACTGATGATAAATTGAAAGTTGTTACATCAAGTTATGTAGACATTCCTTATATTAAGTAGACATGTAGCAGGTTGACCTAAGACCACTAATCCAGCTGTGAGACCTGTGAATTCATGTATATGACAACCTTTCAGCTACATATATAATATTACATGTAGGCACTATTACAGTAAACATTAGATAATTAATAGCTAGCAGAGTGTTGAAATAATGTCAGGGTACTTTAAAAAGTGGGTGACCAGGTAATCCTGTTGTGGCAGAAAGCTTTTAATACATACAACTAACAGCCCTATAAGGTCCTATTATAACAGCGTTATTGTACTTGATATCCTAGTGTGACATAGATTTCAGACAACATTCAAGTCTGTAGAATTGAGTCCACTGTAACACACAAGGTCTACTGTTCTTACACCTTGCTGTTGACCGGTAAGCTGATATATCAGATCTCAATGGCTGAGTAAGTTTTCTATTAGTCATTCAGCCAACCCTATAATCTGTATTGAGTACAAGGTTCACTCTACGCATGTGAAGTTGTTAAATGCTGTTTGCAGCTATGTATTTCCATCATGATGTTTAACCTTACAATTTACAAAAGCTCACACCCTACATTTAGAGTGAAATTGTACAGATGTTCTAGTAAAATGTGATTACATATTAGCGATATAGGAGTCAATAAGTAAACACCCCTTCATGAACTTTAAAGAGTGAGGAATCCAGAATCAACGAAGGTTTAGATCTTTATCAATAATATTAATAAATCAAAATATATGTACTTTCTGTACAACTGGTATGTCTACAGCAACACTAGTGAAGAGAGGACTATTATGTTTGCATAGCATTGTAACACATTTACAGTTAGTATAATAATGTCAGAACTCCAATTTTGTTGTTTTTTCAAGGTCCACATTTAAGACATTAAGGTGACAAGAGTTGTCTCTCTATATACAGCACATAATCAAAATTAGCTGACAAGGTGGTAGTGGAATTGTCATATTTTATTTAAATGTTGTGTTTAAAGTGTTGGTAATATTGATATAACAAACACACAGTGGAGTTTTGTTTTTCTTTAATGTGTTCAAAGTATTGGAATAACAAACACATAGGCTAAAACTAGCATTGACAAGGTGGGAATGGAGTTTTGTTGTCGTACTTTAATGTTAGGTTCAAAGTGTTTATATACTGGAATAACAAACACACAGTGGGTTTTTGTTTCTCTTTCATGTTGTGTTCAAAGTGTTTACAGTACCTGTATAACAAACACACAAGGGATAAAAATACCAGGGATTCCTAGCCACTGTGGTGTATAGTGTTGTATTTACTATGATCTAATGCTATAGTTATTTCAACATCACATACCAATGTGTATGTAGTGGTCATACTAGTACCTCCTCAGTGTCTAGCTGAAAATTAATTGCAACTAGTCAACAGTTTGATTTGCCTGTATATCTTCATACCATTGGTTATCAACTGAAACCATGACTATATGATGATTTTGTCAGGATCTAACAAATTTCATTAAAAATTCAGTGTCCATGAGATGCAGTTTGTATACATTATTCACATGTTTACTCGGAACAGGATGGGCTTCTGTGAGAAACATGAAATGCAGATATGCTTTGTGTTTGGGTTGAGGTCACAGGTCAACATTAGAAGGTCAACACTACACATCATCCACTCCCTGATTAGTATCACTAGAACAGGTACTGTGGAAAGAGGTGTGTCTGTAATCTCACATCAATTATATCACTATATCACTCAGATTACTCCTTACTGTGGACTCGCATATGCTTGAAACCACAGACATTTTGGCATTTCACACAGCTAACACGACCAAAGCACTATGAACCAAAGGACTTTAATAGTACTTAACTGTATTTATGCACAAGTACAGCTATAACATCAGTATTCTCATCTTGATAGTTTTATGAATATTCATAAACTGTAGCTGTTTTCAAGCAGTCATGGGTAGAATTTACTACTCTATAAAGGCCTACAGAGGACAGTGAATATTTAGTAATGTAGCCTGAAAAATTCATTGTTGTTTGTGCTTCTGTTACCATCCACCAAACTTAAACAATCATTGTAATGTGTGATTATACAAATGTACACAATGACAAACCTTTCAGTCTACTACTGATGCAGTATAAAGAAATTTAAGTGTGGTAAAGTTGTATTTTCAAGATGGATCAAGATTAAAATCAATATGGTCAGATTTATTTACTGAGTTCAGACTATGATTCATACTGTGCATTTTTTAAGTTTTGCGATAGAAGTAGGAAATCAGTTATTTTTAGACCACATATTAACTAAATTTTGACCCAATTACTAATTATAGCAGTTGTCATGTTACAGTGCTTCATACTGGTGTATAACTAGCTCTATGTACAGGTATAAAATTAGGAAAATTACTGGTAGTTTTCTTTACTGATGTGATCTAGTAATCAAAAGAATTCCATAAGTTCACATTATTGTATGTCACAATTTAGAAAATATTACTTCATACATAATTTATACCAGTTGATTTCAAGTTACGTTAATTTTTCACAGAATATGTTTAAGTTTGTTTCACTCTAGTATGTTAATTTCATCCACAATTTTTTTCAGTCTCCTAAATCAAAATAATTCCCTCAGTTCATCTTATTTGATGTTATGAATCAATGGTTGTTATGAAGTTAATATGTTGATATAGTACAGAATGTATATCAGTTGTTTTGAAGTTAAAATGTTGATTTCTCACAGAAAATGTTTCAGTTTGTTTCACACTAGTATATTAATTTTCCGACAAAATTTAGTTCAATTTGTTTTCAAGTTAAAATGTGAACTTCTTACAGAATCTATTTCAGTTGTGTTTGCAAAAATTCCAAAACAAAAAAATGTTTGAATGTATTGTACCGGGCTTGTGTGTATACATGTATATATAACTGATTTAATATCCCACCATGCTATACCAGTATTCAGTGGCTTTTCATTTCTATATGTGTGTGCTAGATCGGGGTCAAATTTTTTGTGCTTTTTGTGATCTTCGAATATACTTATGAAAATTGTTTTTTTGGGGTAATTATGTTGTCAATTTTTTACAAACATGTGCCTTTCATGTACATTTGTAATATTGATCAGATAAACAATTGTTAGTTTTGATACAGCCTTGCAGAATTATTGCATGTATTCATTTCTCAGATTCACAGTGATTCTGTACCCACAATGCACCATTGTAGGGGTGGTTCCTTTATCTTTGCCATAGAGGGCAGTATTCAGTTGGAACTGCCGTACAAATACAACTTGTGAGTGAAGTTCAATATGATGAAGTACGTGATACTCAATATATAAAAAGTTGTAATCTAAATATTCTCTTCAAGCTAAAGCAAATATGTTTTAACACCATTTATATTCAAAATGTGCACTTGCTACATAATTTTGTTAAATTATGGCACATTTGAATTGTTTTTGTCACCATAATATGAGAACATTGCGTTATCACTTGCCCATGTTGTGTGATGTAATATTTTCATCTTGTCATCACTGTTGCCCAGGAATTCAAACATAAAACAAAACTGAGAGTCAATGACATGACTTGTATAGGATCAGTACCCCAATGATGTCATTGCATTGTGATTTCAAATAGACATACAACTCACATATGGTGTGTTTACAATTTAAGACATTTCTTGCAACTTTTTTGAAGCTTTTTGTTTAAAAAAAGAGAAAACGAGGGTCTATTTTTGATAGTTGTAATGAGATTATACTATTGGTGCTTTGTGCATCGTTTGTTGATACTGTAACTTGAAACTTGTAACACTCCTGTCAAGAGAGGGCGCTGTTTAACGGCAGGTTAAAAAAAGGTGTCCTGTCTGATCATCAACACTTCTCTTGATAGAGGGCGCTATATACTGTCATATCAACATGTATAACCTCAAATCTAGATGGGACTGTTACCCAATGTTTTGACATAATGCACCACATAGTTTATTGGCATTCACTGTTTTTGTTTACTGATGAGAATGGTTTTTACAGCATATTTGACTTCTTTTCATTCTGCTAGTGTCGGTCCACTAGCCGTGATTAAAAGTGAATTGGTGGTGTCAAGTGAAATGTTATCATATTTTGGATATTTAGTTGAATTTATTTTGTCAATGTTATGCCAAGTGTAGGATATGATTTGTTTTCATTAGTTATAAAGGCAGATCTTTTGTATTTTTGCTCTTCTCACAGTAAGTTTTCAAGTTTCATTTTCAAAATGGATCCTTTGAAATCACCATTGTGATTTTTGTGTTCTAAGTGTTTAATTTGGGAATCATTTGCGTAACATTCTAACGAAGGTGTCCATCAGCAAAATGTATGCAAATTATTACCTGTACAAATATAGCCTGCAAGTTACTGGTTGTTATTTTCAAAGATTTGGGCAAAATGCATCTTCAGTGTTGTTTTATATATATAAAAAAATCTGGATTACATCAAAATGTCTCAAGTTAGAATTTGTTGAAATTACAGATGAATGGTGCATATTTTTCTGTAGTCAGCAGAAAACTGTCTTTATAGCCATTTTCATGATTGTGGTAACCATAGACCCTACATAGGTGGAGGGTCTATGTGGTAACTGAAACTACGATAGATACAACTGTATATTTAATTGCTATTCATTGTCCAAGACTTAGTTTTAATTATTGATGTATGATGTGATTTCAGCTTTCCAACCCCACATCACTTTACATATGGTTTAACCCTATTGTTTTACTGTATGGTTATCCCACTTTCTGTGTGAATGGGTGTGTACAGGATACCAATTTTGTTGAAATATGGTCATTAGAACTATGTTAGAACTGAAACAGGTCTTGATTATAGAAGTGGGAAACTTTAAATTTGTTATCTGCCAAAAATATTTGTGTATTTATATTTTAATATATATCCACCACAGATTATTGTATGAGACATGAAGTGATTTAGAGTTAGGTTCAGAAAATGATGTATTCAATTTTACATTAGCAATCTCTTAGTTTAGATATTGAAGAATTTACAAAAAATAAAGTTTGTAATTTCCGATGACAAGAAATCTGTTGTCTTTGTTAATTTTATAGTGGATATGGTAAGACACAATATTTTGATCTTAAAGGGGCACAAGCTGAGTTTATAGGTTTTGGGGATGTCATTTTTATCTGCAGATTAAAAGACACTCACTGTATTCTACTGACTGATGTATACTTAACTATCACTTGTAATTAACTGAACTCAAACCTGGTATTAGGATCTAACTTATAAACAATCCAATGACGTAATTTATCATATGTATCAACAAATGTACAGGAACTCCATACTATGCTATCAACAGTTCTAACAATGCCAGAACACTAATTATAATGGCATAGAAGGCATGCATTGACATAACATTATACTAGGAATAGTTAAATTGAAAGTATTTTCATTTGAGTAAAACTTTTATAAACTCAGCTTGTGCCACTTTAGTAATCTTTATTTCTTATAAAGTGCATTACATTAAAATAATCACAATGCACTGTACAACAGACAGCAATAAGAAAAATGACAACAAAAATGCACCATTCAAAAACTTGAAATTTCCCGATATTAAATAAAAACACTAGTACAAAGGTACACATTTACTAAGAGCTTACTGATAAAAAGACCTAAAAAGATGAGTTTTCAAACCACTTTAAAACTGTCGAATGAAGAAGTTCAGAGATGTGATGTCAAAGTATTCTACAGATAAGGTGGCACATATTGTAAAAGCTTGATTAGGCCAAATAAAGCAAGTCTTCACAGAAGACACACTCCCAATAAAGAAATATTTTACTTCTATGTGACTGAATGGAGACACGATTTAAAAGAAATTGGTGGCAACAAATAAATGCCATTCAGTAAAAATTACATGAGCACCAAAAATAATGCTGGTTCTTCATATGTGAACATGATTTTTAAAAAATTGGCAACGTGTAAACACTACAGTGCGTCTGTGATAGGAATTGGCTTGATTTTGCAAACTGTCATAATTTTACATTTTTGCCTGTAAAAAAGTGTAGGGTCGGCAGCTTAAACGAGGTCCAGTCGGGTTATTGCTAACACTATTTTTAAGCTCTCCTCCCCCCCCCACAAAGGGGAAGCTACTGCAATGGGCTCCTTCTTGTAAATCCGCCATGTTTAATGTTGCATCATGGGAAATGTGATAATAAAATACTAGTCAATTAGTGTTGTAAACAATGTTGATACATTTTAACCACAAATAATCAATTCATATTTACCCTGACCATTGTGGGAGGTATATTTTATCAGTAGCTCTAGATTAGGTTTTACAATAACCACAGATAATCCCATAGTCCTTTGCATCTGAGCATGCTCAGTCTGGATTGCAAGTTCCCTAATGTTTTAATGTTACTTTTAGTAATCACAAAGCAGACAGTTTTAAATTTGAAGAAAAGATGTGTTTTTTATTTGACATCAAATTTAAGCTACATGTATTATTCATTACATAATCTATATTTTCTATGATTTAAAAGTCATACACAAATAATCAAATTACTGCAAAAAGAACAGACAGGATAAGATACAAAACCAATTCAATTCATAATAATCGTCTTTCAATGGTAAAACTATTCTAAATATATTTTCCTATTGAAAGCTATTTAACCTTACAAAACTATAAAAGGGAATACGGTTCAATTCAATAGACCAAGGTAACATATGATCAAAATATTACATTCTAAAGATATGCCGTTGACCCTTCGTCGTCACACTCAACATGTAATTAGTCCCACACAGAGAAAACATATAGCACATGGGATCTACTAATTACATGGTGAGTGGGACGAGGAAGGGTTAACGGTTGAGGACACTCAGCAGAAATAACTCATAGATAATTAATAATGTAGTTATAGTGTAAAGCTGGTCTATTAAAACCTAGAAAAGAATTAGAACAAGTTAAAACTGATTTAGAAAAAAACACAACATATTTTCAAATCATCACTTTATTACATGAAACCTTGTAGGAGACAAAAACATTTTTGTAAAGAAAGAAAGTAAACAAAAACAAAAATTGACTGGAAACACAAATTAGTTCATGCTTTGTCATGAATATGTGAGCTTACCAATTGTCGCTTAACACAGCGTTTCAGGATCTGAACATGTGTTTGGATCTGAACTGTTTGGTGTGTTTAAAAACATGACTATCAAAGGCCTAATTTCATGTTGTAGTTGGGTACGTTGGAGAGCCTTATTTCCTCCGTCAGACTTTTTTTTAATTTCATCCAAAACTTTTGGTACTAGCCCAAAAAGTCCTGTCAATGTGACTTTTATTACAGCATTTGAACTAAAACCCTGTATGATCAGAAATACTAATACAATGAATAAAATTATAACTACCAATTGTAGGATAGCTCTCATAAATTTTATTCGAACTGGAGATAATTTTGTACAGATGAAACTAAACAGATCTTTAGATATACAATCTTGCCAGGTTTTGGACCCTATGAATGGTACATTTCTATACAGCAGTATACGACCATTAGTTGTCGCCTTGTCTGACACCGATGCATGTTCATGTGCCACCACTCCACTAGTCTCCTGTTCATCAGTTGTCACCTTGTCTGATTCATTTGTCACCCCATCTGTCTCTGAGTCCTGGTTATGAACTGTCTCCATAACTGTATCAATTTCTGGACCATGGGTTGGCATCTGGTCTGGCTTTGTGTCCTGATCATGAACTGTCTGCCTCTCTGTCTCTGTTTCGTTGTCAGTACTAGTAGTTGCCACCTTTTCTAAATCTGGCTCTTTTCCCGTTCCAACTGTATGTGTTATCTCCTCTCTACCTGACTCAAAGCGAACATTGTCTGACCTTCTCTCCTGCTGTGACTTTTTAGTTTCTGTTGGATTCGAGTCAGTTTTGTATTTCATAAATCTATTTGCATATTCGGGAAACCTCTGTTTATCATCTAACTGATGACAAACCTCAATGATTACTTCTGTTAAGGTTTTGTAGTGATCTTTGAACTCGTTATGTATTCCGAAAACGTAGACGATTGCGATTACTAATACCATAATAATTTGACTTGATATATCAATGTTGAGTACAACACCTGCTAATGTTAATGCACAGAACTGTGATATTGCAATCAAGTCTACAAAGAGAACAAAAAATATGAAGATGTACAAAATAATTGACAAACAGATGGGAAAGTCGACGTCCTTATATACTTTTGATACCGACTTTTTAAAATTAATGATGGGAAGACATAGAACAAAAACTGGTAATAAGACAATTGACAACGGCCATACTTTGTGTACACATGGCCATAAACCCTTATCACCATTTGCAAAAATTTTACATTGATGCTCTATTAAATCAAGTTGAAAATTGGTAAAGCTTTGAAATATACATGGATTCCCCTCCCAGCATCTATCATCATTTAAAAGGAACTGTTCATACATGTTACTTTTTGAATAATATATAAAATTGTTACATTTTATACACTTATTAGTCTGGGCAGGGTCTGTAGGATAGTATCTTACACAAACAATTGGCGATGTTTTCGGCATAAACTTACAGAAATATATTATTAGGAAAATCAAATACAAAATAACAGTGACAATAGTGATTATATTCAAAGTAAGTATACATGAATATCTCAAAAAAGTAAAATAATTGGGAAATGAGGCTGTCTTTTTATTATAATCTTCCCAGGCACGAAGTTCTGTCTTTCTATCTGAAGTGTTATACAATGCTAAAAGAACTATGACATTGGCAATGCAAACTAAGGCAGGAAATACCCAATATAACATAACGTACTTTATCATTTTGCAGCAAGTGCTTGAATCGTTTCCTTTTCCAGTTCCAGCTTTGTCAAACTTGAACTTGAAGGAGTTAACATTTCCGAAGGTAACTGGTACCTGACGAATGCCTATAAGTTTATGGTTGACACATATTTCTTTTCCAGCATTGTCTTCAAACTTTTTTTGACGTGTGACTGGATCATCCGGATACAAACGCCAGAAGAAGAAAGGCACCTTTACAAAAATAACAACTAACAAAACAATTATCAGTAAAATTTGGAATACTCTCAATGCTGCATTTTCTGTCATAATCCTACTGGGTGGTTTTGAATCATCAATGCATTTGTTATCAGATGTACAAAGGCTGCACGTTGGTGAAATGCGATTTGACTGTTGGACATGTCTGTAACAGAGGTGGCTGTTACTTCTTCTGGCATACTCAGAAGAACGAGCTGATGCATTCGACACAAGTTGTCCACCAAAGTCCATGACAAGATCACGTTTACACATTTCATTAATGTAGGCAATGTCTCGGGAGGTAGTCTCGTTAACGTCCGTTATATCAAACTTTATCGTCATGTGCTTTGCTTTCAAGTAGAGCATTCCACATGAATAATAGCGAGTCGATGGTGGCATCAATGTGAGAGTCTCTCCATACTTATCGCTATACCACTCTAAATGCCATAGACCGAATACCTGTGATGTATTGTACAACAGAGGATTCAATCCATCGTAGTCTGGTATGTCTAACTTTATGTTCAAATAGTTGGCACCATTTTCAACATACTCGCTGAATTCTTCAACCAATGCTGTCAGCTTTTTCTCGGTATACAGCTCAATACTTGTATTATCACATTTAAAACTGTACCGATGGTTTCCATCAAGTATTATGCCCTCACTGATGGTACCAACGACTTCAACGGTCGTTATACATGCTAGGTAGGTGAACAGTAGCACAGACAGCATGGTACGAATCTATCCTCAGATTCCACCGGTACGATATCTTGAATACTACAGAGCTATAGTATTTCAGTATTACACCAATGGCTCGACACTCATACAAATTGTAGGAACAAACTACACATACATTTAGTACACATGTACTTTCTGTGATAGCCACAGCATGGTATAGTCACGCCCTATTAATTAAGTTTGTGATAATTTAATTAATAGGTTTATTATTAAATGTTATCACATGAGCGATACATACATGTAATGATTGATATGATATTCCAGGTACCAAGGTACATGACTCAGCCAAAATTGGTCAGATAACAGGATCGTTGCCCTTTGCTATTAATACAAGTCCTCTAGGTTTGGCAAAGGTGAAAACCCGCATGGACATGGCTGGATAAATGAGACGAAAAATGTGTGAAATCAGGCAAAGATTTGTCAGAGGATGGACATACAACCTTTAACCGCCCTACAAAAATAGCTAATTATGCAAATGACAATGACTGTGCTTTGTTATCACTGATGTATATGTATCAAATCACATGACATTTGAAGCTTGAATTCTCCGAATAATATATTCTGCTATTGCCAAATTACAGGAAATATCAATTATGCAAAGAAGCCATTAAAATTAAAAGTTACGCTTATAAGTTTTTTTTTAGAATATGTGCCTGTTGTTATCACAGCCTGTCTACGTTGTGGGTATGTGATGTGATTCCTCTCCATACTTCATCATCTAAAGCAAAGCAATAGCAGATCCAAGATGTAGACAGGTACCAATACCAAATATTATATTGTATGATTTTTTTTAACATTACACTCTTAGCATACAGCCTAATTTACCACCAAAAATTATTATTCATATGATGTCTGTCACAACCTAACCTGTTCTTCATAAGGAAGAAATGTATAAGGTTTCATTCAAATTGATGCAACGGTTTTTAAGATATTGAGTCTTGCCCATCCACTGAGAGACAGACAGACAGTGACATACACACACATACACATACACACATACATACATACATACATACATACATACATACATACATTAATTGAAATAGATATGTTGTACTGTGTACTCTTTCTTAGACATTCCAGTTACCAGTTGGACTTTATCGAAATGAGTTCACAGTACAATAGTTTTGTTAATCTGTATATTAAACAAACATAGAGAAAATCAATAGGTTACTCACAGAATCAAAGTGCCAACCTCAACATAATCTATTTTATCTCTCATAAGTGGTATGAGAGGCGAACAGAGTACCACTAGCACCATAAATCGAGGCCGTAAACAGGCTAGAAACAGATCAATTTCAGTATCGATTTCTCTTCTACAAAGTGAAATAAGTTTACATATATCTGATGATTCAATGTGTGAGAATGGTATGTACCTGAGATGTACATACATGTTAATACATAACTGATGACTTTATTGACATTGATTAAAGTTGACTTGACAAGTATCCTTGTCATTTGCAGTCTGTTGATTGGCATAGAGCTGTGACCCATCAGGTTACCAGTAAATTTCCATCCATTAATGTCATTTCAACTAAATAGTGTATAATTGATACATATTATCAATGACTTGATCATAATCAACCAGATTTAAACTGAATGCCTTCCGTAAGGGCAAAGTTTTGAGACTGTCAACAACAGAACATATGCAATAAGTTATTTTTTCTCATTGATTGCTATTTGCCCATTGCTGTTAGTGATCTCCTGGCCAACGACAACAGTCATGTAATGTGAACCTGTAAAGAATATTGTAGCATAGCACTCACCCTAGAAAGAGTTTTAAAGGTTCCCCCAAAATGTTTCTGGTCAGCGCCCATCACTTAAGTACCCCCCTTCCCACGGTAAATTTTTTTTCATGTTTGTCCATAGACCCTACACGGTTTGTCCAACCAAATCAGTCTGCAGATGAAAGGGAATACAAAAAAGTAACTCTCCCTACATTAATTGCCACCAGTGAAGACAACTGCAAAACTAATCATGAACTAGCCTATGACATCTGCCCCACATACACACTTGCTGTAAAGTACTAAATAAAAAGAACAGTAACTGCAATGATAAGTAGATTAACATTTGGTGAGAATATAAAAAAAAATAATCACATCGTCGCACCACTTTAGATGACATTTCCTTACGAGAAACTATTTTTTTTCCTTTTTAGTGGCCTACAAAAATAGGCCAATAACTTATTAAAACTAAAAGCTACATCAATAATATTTTCAGGACAGGTGCGCTTTGGTATGGCAAATGTATGTACCAAATTACAATGAATTTAAAGCATGCATTCTTGAGATATAGCCTAATTCCCGAAAACCATTAATTACGTAAATTGTTTGTTAATATTGACAGGCGTTTTACCAAAACTTAACCAGGTCTTGCCATTACGGAATACGTCTTCAAAATTTCGTTTTGAATTGAGCCAACCGTTATGGAGAAAACGATGACACAGACAGACAGACAGACAGACAGACAGACAGACAGACAGACAGACAGACAGACACGGAGACAGACACACACACAGCCTTTCACCCACTAAATACATCTCTTCCTTGCGGAATAAAAAAAGAACAAGCCATAGAAGATATAGGCCTCAACTTAAAGATAAAGGTCAAGGTCAAAAGTTTGCCAGAACAGTAAACTTACCTCTAACAATGTGGGAGTACATATTTTAATGGTGTCTGTCTGTATAAAACTTCTAAAGTTGTTGAACAATTTACAACTTGACCTTGAATATGGCAGTCAAGGTCAAAGCTTTAGTGTCCAGCTGAAAGCTTACCGTTATAGATATAGGTGCAGATACTTCAGTGGTGTCTCTCGATACAAAACTTATTGAGCAATTTGTTAATAAACCTTGACACTGGCAGTCAAGGTCAAATGTCAAAGTATGAAAAGAAAGATTCCCTTTGATTAGGCCAAATAAAATAAGTTTGGTTCCGGTTACCCGACCCCACCTAGTTTTCATGTCGACCCTAAACCTTTTTTATATATATTCGAGAAAAATAATAATAATTCACGAAAATCATGAAGTCTCGCAAGAAATAGTGGGTGCAGAAACTGACATCAACTTTAAAAAGGACAATATAAAACTATTCTTTCAATCTGTAATGGCTGTACATCTGATGGGAAGAAATAAACAACACAGAGACCATTTGGAAAACAATGGAAAACCTGAACTAGACACTCACTGTAAAAAAAAATGTAATAAAATAAAATCTACCTACCCCACCTATTTTAAAATTGAATGTAATCGGAACCACACAATTTTTTTACGCCTTACATGGGTGTAGACACTTGAATGTAGTCTGTGTATTCAACTTCTTGAGTTATGGTAGAAAGACAAATTTCAGCTCTTAGACCTCGAAAATGTTGGTCAAGGTCAAAGCTTACTATTGATAATGTGGGATACACATTTGATTGGTGTCTGTGTGTATCACACTTTTTGTGATATGAGGCATATGCTCTTTTATCACAAAGATGGCTGTTATTTGGCCATAAAGATCAAAGGCATGTATATGTCGTACATAATATTTACCTTTATGCCAAGTCTGGTTGCCCAGAATGAGATTTTCAAGTAATATAACAAAAGAGTGAATGGGGTACGGACTCGACTAGTTCCTCGACAACTATTTTCCATTTTCTCCTTTTCCCTATTGTTTTCTTTATTGTAAATATACATGTCTATATTGATATTTTCTTTACAATTCTGGGAATAAAGTAAAGTGTTATTATTAAATAGGCTCATATATCTCAGGAATGGAGAGTGCATGGACAGACAGAACCCACTGTAATATTACCATGCTATCAGAACATATGAAATAAACATACATATTTATGACATCATCATACGAATACACATAAAAGATATTGATACAAATGTATGAAGTCATCACACATGAAATATACATACAAGATATTGATACAGATCTATGACATCATCACATGACATATACATGACATATATTTTTTTCATTTGTAGATGATACTCTAGCAAGTGTCACAGCTAGATATCTTAGTGAAATTAATATTTTCAAGATATTGTAAAAATCAGTGTTTCTCTTGGTATATTTCCTTGCCAATGTCACTTCTTGTGTACACGACTTCATAAATAAATTAAAAAATATATATATACATACAAGATATTGATACAGATGTATGACATCATCACATGACATACACATACAAGATATTGATACAGATGTATATGAAGTAATCACACATGAAATACACACAAGATATTGATACAGATGTATGACATCACATGAAATAAAAGATATTGATACAGATGTATGAAGTCATTACACATGAAATATACATACAAGATATTGATACAGATGTATGACATCATCACATGAAATATACATGCAAGATATTGATACAGATGTATGAAGTCATCACACATGACATACATACAGGATATTGATACAGATGTATGACATCATCACATGAAATATACATACAAGATATTGATACAGATGTATGACATCATCACATGACATATACATACAAGATATTGATACAGATGTATGAAGTCATCACACATGAAATACACATACAAGATATTGATACAGATGTATGACATCATATGAAATACACATACAAGATATTGATACAGATTATCATCACAAATGAAATATACATACAAGATATTGATACAGAGGTATGACATCATCACACATGAAATATACATACAAGATATTGATACAGATGTATGACATCATCACAAATGAAATATACAAGATATTGATACAGATGTATGAAGTCATCTCACATGAAATATGCATACAAGATATTGATACAGATGTATGACATCATCACAAATGAAATACACATACAAGATATTGATACAGAGGTATGACATCATCACACATGAAATACACATACAAGATATTGATACAGATGTATGACATCATCACACATGAAATACACATACAAGATATTGATACAGAGGTACATTTTGTATGACATCATCACACATGAAATACACATACAAGATATTGATACAGATGTATGACATCATCTCACATGAAATATACATACAAGATATTGATACAGATGTATGACATCATCACAAATGAAATACACATACAAGATATTGATACAGATGTATGACATCATCTCACATGAAATACACATACAAGATATTGATACAGATGTATGACATCATCTCACATGAAATATACATACAAGATATTGATACAGTTGTATGACATCATCACAAATGAAATATACATGACATATATTGATACAGATGTATGACATTATCACTCAAGATATCAATACTAGGCCTGTCCTCTGTGAAATATGAATCAGTATATTTTTATTGTATAAAGAATGATAAAAAATTATAAATACACTGGATATTTTACAAATTGAAAGAAGTAATAATGATATAAAATATTTTAAAACTTTTGACAAATCTGATGTAATATTTTCATTAGCTTTCAAAACTAAATTATTACAGTCATGCATTGTACTAAACAAATACTCAGACATTCTTACAAACATATCAATATTTACACAAATGGTACAGACAATGTTGGAAGGAATTAATTGACTTAATTTACAAATTGACTACAAATCCTATATACATTCAAAGACTCTTTTAGATATCAATCAATTGTATCAATAGGTTACACTTCTAATGTTCTGTATGTACAAATATATTACACATATATGTTGACAGGGTAAAAAAAACAATTTGGTTCAGAGACTCAGAGTGATTGTATTTCAGTTTGCATTATACGTATGTATATATATATATATATATATATATATATATATATATATATATATATATATATATATATATATATATATATATATATATATATATATATATATATATATATATATATATATATATATATATATTTATAACTCAAAAGTTTCATGCTCTTGAGATCTTCTCTGTAGATTGCAAATGCGTGAAACTCTTTAAGTTGTAGCTTTTGAATTCCTAATTCCTCAGATTAAGTCTACAATGCTCTGCTACAAATATGACATTGAGCACTGTTCATATAGCACTAATACAAACTAAAAATATCAAAGAATTCTGAACGCTGACTCTTTATTTCACATTGTTTAGGTTGATAAACAACTGCACAAATTATTGTTTCTATGGTAACATAGAATGGAATTGTTTCAAAAGTAAACATTATCACTTTCATAAAAGTGTCCCTCTTCAATCTAAGTTGTTGTATATGTTCACATCCAATGGATAGCAATGCATAGGGTCCATACCATGCATATTAAAGTTAAAGGGGTGATGCATGGAAATGTAAAAAAAGTACTTTTTATTGTTGCATTGTCACATTGTCTTCTCACTTGCCCTTTTGTTTGAAGTAATCAGCTGGTGAATAAAAAAAGAAATGTCATTAGTCAGAGTCATGTTTTGTTTGTTTGTTAGGATTTGTTATTGTTGTTGTTGTTTGTTTGTTTTGGAGTTTTTGGTTTGTTTTTGTTTGGTGTGGGTTTTTTGTTTGTTTGTGTTTTGGTTTTTTTGTTTGTTTGTTTTTTTTTGTTTTTTTTTGTTTTTTTTTGTTTTGTTTTTTTTGGGGGGGGGGCTAAATCTAAGAAAGAAACATCACAATGAATTCTTCAAATGTCAAACCCTAAGTACCTGTAACCTAAATTATTTTTTCATACTATGACAGAACCCCATGATGTGTGATTGCTAGTGTGGCTTAGATGAGATATTTGCACGAGTACTTGCAGTGTTCTCTGCGACTGTACTATCACAAGCATAGTGAGTGAAAGTGCAGCAGAAAACACTGCAAGCACTCATACAAATACACTTGAATACCCACACTGGAACTCACATGGCATGGGGATCTGTTATTGTTTCATGTTTTAACCAAAACAGCAATTTTTTGTAGAAATGATACTGCGTGATCAAGGAACAATTATGCTGTCATTTGCATAGAGGTAATGCTATGTAGAAATGTGTTCTGTATTGAGCTTTCACTGTATGTATAATTACCTTGTGATAAAGCTCTTTTAGTAATCCCTAAATTACAATGTGCTGACCACTACAATTTATACTGTTTATACATTGATGTCAATCATGCATACAAAGTGTCATCATCAACACACTGGTAGACAGGTTATTCAGCTCTATATCATATTATAAGGATTGAACCAGTACAGTATTTGGTGTACTTAACAGTGGGCAAATATTAAACAAAAAAAGCAAAATGTTACATCTACAGGTGTTAAACAGACCTATGCTATAGAATGCTAGTTCATAGAACTGAATGTTGACCTGCATTCCTAGAATAGTCTCCTCCCCTTGCCTAATGAGGGCGCACTCCATAATAACCTAGAGAACCTAGGTGACAATGTTCACATCAATTCAAAATGTCTATCTCTTGACCAAGCTAATTCTTCTCTCAGCTGAGTGATTTCTTTTCTCCACTAAGTGATTCCCTTTTCAACCAAACTGTTTCTCAATTTTCTTGACCAAGTGTTGAGATAAACTCAAACAAAATACATCTACTAAATAACGATGTTGTACCACTTACCTAAATTTTCTACAGCTTCTACACATACACTGGGATACATATTTTCATTATATGTACCAAGGATAAGTAGCGTTTGTGTCTTTACCATTACTAGACCTATTTTGTCCTATAAAAATTAAACAAAACAAAACTTCAACAAATCATTTGTAAAATTTCAACTTCAAATTTCTAATGTAGTTTATATATCTTGTCTTATCAAGCTTTGCTACATCATTGTTTTATTTTTGTTTTTGTTTTCCTTGCTATGTAACTTTTTTTTGAGTGATAAGGCGTAAAAAATAATGTGAGGTTCTGATTTATTCTTTTTTTTCATATGTGAGTGTCAAGTTCAGGTAGTTATGTTTTCTGTTGTTTTGCATATAGTCTTTGTGTTATTGATTTCTTCCCATCAGAAGTACAGCCATTACAGATTAGAAGAACAGATCTATATTGTTTTTTTAAGTCGATGTCACAATTTTCACAATTTTATTACATTTTTTTCTCGAATACATAAAAAAAAGCTTAGTGTCGGGTATTTAACCGGAACCAAACAATCCTAACAGGGCCTAGGTGGAAATCAGCTATTGTTGTTTACTGTCTACCCTGTTTTTGAATAAATTTTCCTACCTACAGTATGAGGGCAGTATTCAACAAAAACTCTGTATGGAAGTTTCAACGTTAAGGCAACCAAAATACTTACACATTTTGCATAGATTGAATTCTTATCAGCTCTAACACACTTGTAGTTATTGTTGTCAAAATAAATACCCTCTTCTCGGGTTCTTGGTGGATCTTTAAATGCATCAATAAATTTCTGTATTTGTTCTGCATACAACTGTAAAAAGAACAAACAACACAATTGTTTCATCAAAAATTTCTACTCACAGATTTAAATAAAATTGATAAAAAAAAAAATCACACACAACATTGGTTTTTCAAATGGTTAATTTTATTTTTTTTTTAAAGTCAAATGACACCTTGTAGGTAATAATAACAATAGGAGAATATGAAATGTATACAAAAAGTTAGTAAACAAATTCGTCAGCCTCTTCCACTAGTGGTTATCATTATATCTTTGACATGTGCAAAAATAAATACTTGTTTTGATTCTTATAATATATAAAATACTTGTATTGTACATTAAAATAAAGATGCAACCATTCCAAATAGTTCTTTAGACTAACCATTAAAAGAATGCCAATGGCGTTGTAGCATGAATACACTTTTAAAGTAATTTATTTCTACATAATAACCGAAGTTTGCAGTCTTTAATCAAAAATTTCATTTCCACATCTAAATTACACATAATAACCTTGACTATTGTGCATAAACATATTTATCATCTAGACATCCCAAGGAACATCACTACCAAATATCAAATCCATTCGTTAAGATTTTCTGTGAAGATTTTTGATCAGAAATAAGATTTACAGTATAAGGATTATATCATCTTGAATTGAATAATTATCCATCTAAACATCCCTAGAAATATTCCTACAAAATTTCATACCAATCTCCCTTTTGTAATAAACTTAAAATTTTCACCCAAAATCATACTTCTACCATATATTATGTACATATCACTTAAGTGATCATCACAGCATAATACATTTTTCATCTAAACATCTATGTAAACATCCCCGCTACATTTCAGGCCAGTATATTTAGTAGTTTTCAGTGGGATCATCATGTCATGAATTTGTTCTTTATCTACACATTCCTTGCAATCACAACGTTAACCAAATTTCAGGTCTGGGTGCCTAGTTGTTTTGAAATTTTAATTTTTTTCACTGATAAAGATTTTGAGATCTAATTTGCATATCACAAATGGGATCAACATGTCATGAACAATTCTTGATCTGTTTCATACACATCCTCATAAAAACTTTCCCACCAAATTCCAGGCAATGAATCTGCCCAGTACTTTTGGAATTTACAATTTTTGACCAAAGAGTCCCTTTTTTTCAGAGTTCATGTGGATATCACTGATGAGATTACATTGTATGTCATGAACAATTCTTTATCAACATACCCCTTGAAACACATCAACCAATCAGAACAATCTACCCTGTAGTTTTTATTTAACTTTATTAACCAAAAATCACTTCTGATATTCATTTAAATCACACACCTGTGGCTCAATCATTTTGATTTGAACAATTTTTCATCTACATACCCTAAGTAATATGCCTTACCAAATACCAAGGCAATTGGTCAGGTGCTTTTTCACTTAAAGTCGTTTACAGACACATATGCTTAGAACCTTAGTTCAGTCATGCTATAATTACTACTGAATTAATCATGATTTTACTCACACAGGCAAATGAAATATTTTCTCAGGGGAAAAGTAAAGTTACCTTATTTTGATACTAATCTGTTCATTGTATGTATTTTCACCATCAGTGCTAGCACATGGAATGTTCACAATCAGAATCTGAATTAGGACTTGAATCTGAATTACCATGGGAATCTGAATTGAAATCTAACCTCTTTATTAAATGTTTAATTTCATCAAGCAATTGGGCATGACTTAGACCTTTGTTTCCCTTTTCAGAACTTAGCGTAAAAACAGACAAAATCTTTGGTACTAATCCAAATGCAACTGTCAATGTAGCTGTAATTAAAGCGCTTGGATTAAAACCTTTTATGATTAGAAATATAAGAGCAATGAATAATATTACTACTACCATTCTCAAGATTGATTTCATAAATTCTACTCTAACTGGCAATATATTTGTACTGATAAAACTAAACAGATCTTTAGATATACAATCTTGCCAGGTTTTGGACCCTATGAATGGTACATTTCTATACATCAGTATACGACCATTAGTTGTCTTCTTGTCTGACTTAGTTTCTTGATCATGGGTTGTCACCTTATCTGACTTGGCATCCTGTTCATGTGCCACCACCCCACTAGTCTCCTGTTCACCAGTTGTCACCTTGTCTGATTCATTTGTCACCCCATCTGTCTCTGAGTCCTCATCATGAATTATTACCATATCTGTGTCAGTTTTCTGACTATGGGTTGTCACCTGATCTGGCTTTGTGCCTAGATCATGACCTGTCAACCTCTCTGTCTCTATTTCATTGTCAATGGTTGTCAACTTGTCTGTCTGTTCACACACTAAAGTTGTCAACTCAAGATCCCTTCTAGTCTTACCTGAGTAAACATCAGTTTTATATGTTACCTTTATCTCATCTAACTCATAGCAAACCTCAAAAATAGCATTTTTTAAGGTTTGGTAGCGACTTTTGAATTTGCCATATATTCCAAAAATGTAGGAGATGATGATAGTCAACAGAACAATATAGGGACCTATTACATAAATATTGAGTACAATACCAGCCAATGTTAATGTACATATTTGTGATATTGCAATCAGGTCTACAAAAAGAACAAAAATGATGCAGATGTACAAAATAATTGACAAACAGATGGGAAAGTCCTTATCTATTTTGGATACAGATTTTAAATTCATTATAGGAAGACAAAGAACAAAAACTGGTAATAAGACAACTGACAAAAACCATCCGACGTCCAGACAAGAAAATGGGTCACCGTTAACAAACATCTTAAATTGATGTCTTAGTAAGTCAAGTTGAAAATTTGCAAAAGTTTGATATATACATGGTTTCCCATCAGAATATCCATTGGCACGTAGAAGGAATTGATTATACACATTTCGTTCATCTAGACATGTATTGCTGCTACATTTTTCAGAAATAGTTACTTCTGAGGTTTGCATAGTACAAGAATGATCTGAGCAGACGTTGTGGTGTTTGACGCACAGAACCTTAGGTACTTTGTGCAGAAAGCGATACAAGTATATTATTAAGAAAATCAAGTAGAAACCGAGAAAGATTCCAATGACTAGATTCCAAATAGTTGCAATGGTGGTATTCAAAAATGAATAGAAACCTAAAAACTGAGCTGTCTTTTTATTAAAGCTTTCCCAAGTATTAATTTCTATTCTTGTATCTGAAGTGTAATACATTGACAGAACTAGAATTAGATTGACTGTTGCAAATAAAGGAACAATAACCCAATACACCAAAACTTGCTTTATCAGTTTGTAGCAAGTACTATGGTGTGAATCTGTGTCTGCTTTAGCTTCTGAATATCGCCTGAAGGTGGCAAGATTTCCCATTCTAACTGGTACCTGGCGTTGGCCAATAAGTTCCTGGTTGTAATGGATTTCTTGGCCAGCAATGTTTTCAAACATTCTTCCTGTTTTGGGTGGATCATCGGGAAAAATGTACCAAAAGAGAAAGGGTACAGAAACATAACAAACCATAAATACAATAACTATCATTAAGATTTGGAACAACCTCAAGTATACATAGCCACGACTTGCATTAAGGAGTACTTCTGTTGCATTGCTAATGCATTGGTTTTCAGATGTACAAAGACTGCACATTGGTGAAATACGGACACGATCATGGACGTGTCTGTAACAGAGATGGCTCTCTCCTACAATTTGAGTTTCAGGAGCAGATGAAATCAGTTCTCCTGCAAATGTCATGACAAGTTTAAGTTTACACTTTTCATTCAAGTAGGCAATGTCTTGAGAATCTGTCTCTGAGGTGAACACTATCCGTATGTCCTTAGCTTTCACGTACAGTGTTCCTAATGAATAAAACCGAGTCGCTGGAGGAAGCAGTGTTAGAATCTCTCCGTACTGATCATAGAACCATTCCACATACCATAGACCGTATACCTGTGATGTATTGTACAACAGGGGATTCAATCCATTGTAGTCTGGTATATCTAACTTTATGTTCAAATAGTTGGCACCATTTTCAACATGAACATTGATTTCTTCAACCAATGCTGTGAATTCTTTCTCGGTGTACAGCTCAATACTGGTATTGTCGCATTTAAAATCATATCGATACTTTTCAGTAGGTACTAAGTCCTCACTGTTAGCAACCACCTCAACAGCCAACATACATGCTAGGTAGGTGAATAGTAGCACAGACAACATTGCACAAATTTATCTTCAGATTCCACTGGTATGATACAATGTAATATGTACTGAGCAAGAATTGAGAACTTGAGTTACTTACACCACAAGGCAAGTATTTCTGAATCAGTACTGTGTCGATGGCTGATGGTAGACATGTTAAGAATTGTCAGGGCGTCAAAAGTAGTCTAAGAGTAAAAGTATATTCATGTTGTAACGACAGCTGCTACATACCCTAGCAACATAATTGATGAGCTTGGGTGCATATCACATGTTATGTACTCTTGATAGTTTTAAACCCTCGGGTTCCTAAAATATACAAGAATCAACTGTGTATTTTTATGGTGTTATTCTCCACTGGAAATGGATTGAAATCAGTACACCATGTATAACACTGTTTTATTGGCTAACTATCATCTTGTTTGTTGACCACAACTGCTACTGGGCTTCTTCGGTTATGGCTCCTATTACCCTGGTAATAGAAAACAACAATAGAAATCATTTTATCACCCTGGTAACTGAAAACATCGACAATTATGTATTAAAAACAAGTGCACAACTGTGTATTCAGTTTTACTTGACAATGTCATGGCAGACTCAAAACAATATGAATATATAATTATGAGACAGAAAGATAATAATTAATCATTCTTATGTACTGTAGAAACCAAAATGACTGAAGGCAAGAACGTGAAGAAGAAACCACAACATCTATGGATGCAGTCTGACTGCTTTCCCAGGCACCACATATTTATTTTCACATGCCAGAACTAAGTCGGTTCATACACACCCGTAGTTGCCACCCTTCTCATAAATTATTGTGATATATTGCTTTTGCTACTGTCACAAAGGAACAGCTTCGTAAACAAGGATCACTTTGAGTTTTGCAACGGACATTTTATGCTTCAGTTTAGCCAGTTTGTGTCCTATTAACACATATTATTGGGTTGCTTGTCAGGTTTTTGTGCTCGTACACTGCAGGAATTATAACTCCCTGTCATAAATTACATTTGCTACAAAGGAATTGCCTCATATATGTGAATTAATTTGTGTTTTGCAGCAAATTTTTAATGCCTTCAAAAACAGCACATTATATTTCTTATAAAGACTATTATGCCTTCAATTTCAAAACAGAAATCATAATTATTGACATATATATTTATTGAATCAGAAAAGCTTATGATCATTATTGTGTTTATTTTGAGGTTACTATCTAACCTCTTTGCCCTGCCCCACTGTTCACACTCTAGCTGACCTGTACCTTTCAATGTATATTATTGTGGTGGTTGTCTGCTAGCTATGGAAGTTGCCACTCTTGTCATATATTATAATGATATATTACTTTAGTTACAAAGGACTAGCTCAATAAAAGTATAGTCTTGCCTGTAGATTGAGTATTTCAAACATAGTCAGAATTGAGTCTCAACTTATGCCATCTGATATTTACTGAAAAAAATAGTCTATCTTCACCAGTATTATATTTCTCCAGCTTCAAATACATGTTATGGTGTAACATTATCCATGTTTATTACACAATCAAACGTGTTTGAAAATTAATACAACAGTAGAATACACACTGCTTTGTCTCATTAATCATCACTGGCGTGAATCATAAACTTCGTCAAATTTTTTAACATGCTTGTTATTTGAAACTTACCTTTACCGTCTATGTTCTCTTCAATTTGTCCGTAGACATGGTCTTTGCGTACCCAGGTGTTGATGTGACGACTTGTTTTTGAGACGACTTCTCTGGTGGCGAACTCAATCGGACCTGTTCTATTTTTCAATAGGGGAGGTTGAGTAATGGTAGGGTGACAAACGGGTCACATCACAGCCAACTCATTTAAATTTGATTTGAATTCAATATTTCAATTTCATGAAGCATCAGCCAGAAAATGGGCCACAAAATCTGTTTTAAATCTATCCGCAGTGTCAGATGACGACGTCAGTGACATCGAGTGATCTAAATCAATGACGAGAATGGAGCTGTACGATGTAAACATAGTCGGTAAACAGGATCACGCAGCCAAGGATAGCTTTCATGTACTTAAACGCATCTCTGTAAAGTTGATTGAGCTGTTGTTACGTGAAATTGTAATCATGAATACAGAACTGTGTCTACAATGTCTACACAAGGGTTCAGGGATCGGACATATTTGAAATCAACTAAAACGAAGGGTCTAAAGGTTGATCCCACTACAAACTCATGGCCATTCCACCTCATCCCAATACAAACTGGTTGATATACACACACTATCCACAACACCTAAATCAGAATTGTTCTATTGTACAATATTCAAACTATCTGTATTTTCTTTAGAAGTTTCTATTTCTGATAGTGATACAATAACATACAGCATGGACATGTACTATTAGTATCCATGCCTACAGTGTATTTTTCTCTCTAAATACATCAGTATGAAAATATGAAACAATTATTTTAAAGAAAAAATATTAAAATCCAGTACAACTTGGATAAATTTTAGACAAGGGTGTGCCACCCAGTTTTCAATCACCCATCCTTTTCTCAGGATGTTTTTTTTGGGGGGAAACAAAGGACCATGATTAAAGTTGTTCTGGCCACTGGGGGTGCTATATAGCTCATTACAATTTTAATACAAACCAATCTTTACAAAATGCCAAGATATAGGAGATTGCAGCTTAGCAGATGCTATTACATATTAGACGCTTGGCATATGTTATTCCTACAACGTTTTGAAGGCAGTTTTACCTTATACTTGAGAATTTTGGAAAATTCTTAGACATAGAATAGGTACACATCTATTCAGGATATTTTAGAAGAAAAAGTAGACCCATGTTTAGAGAGTTTTTATAAAAAAGTGACCCTTTTGGATCACACATTCCTGTTCACCTTCCTTTGGGAATACAGCCCCCACTCCCCCACCACCTCCCACCTCCATCCCACACCCACCCCCCACCCCAACCCCAACCCAACACTTTTTCCTTCCAAAATCCAATCCAGAATGTGGCCTTTTATTTCATCATTTGATACTAATTGATAAAGACTGTAAAATGCTGTCATGTCTGGGAGTTCCAATAGTTTAAATAACAGTGACTATCAGAGCTCTATCCATGATCTATAACAATTAATACTTACATTAAAACCTACTGAGCTAGCCCGTAGTGATGAATCTTTCCTTCGTATAATAACACAGTTTTGTACATGTTCTGTGGCTATCAATGCATCATGGAGGAGATTCTGTAGCTGGTTCATCTTTACACGATCCTGAAAATAAACAAAACAAAAATAGATACTAAGTATAACATTTTAAAATAATATTTTTTGCAAGATATGTCTTTTACCTAATTAGCTTAATGAATTAAGTACCATTTTATTTCTGACTTTCATCAGTATTTTGTGTCATATTGGAAAGTCCATACACTTGATTTGCAAGTCCATATATGGCAATCAAAACCATATCATCAATAATCTTGAATAAACTAAATGCATTTTATCCATGGAAACTGAAGTATCTAAATCCATTCAATGATACATTTATAGCCATGGAAATATGTCTCTTTCATTTTCTACTAGTGTTTGCAGTAATCTTGCCGAGTCAAATTATATCCTCATATCCATGGAAACATCTTTAATTTCTATTGGTGTTTTCAGTAACCTTGAGTCAAAATATATCCTCATATCCATGGAAACATCTTTAATTTCTATTGGTGTTTTCAGTAACCTTGAGTCAAAATATATCCTTGTATCCATGGAAACATCTTTAATTTCTATTGGTGTTTTCAGTAACCTTGAGTCAAAATATATCCTTGTATCTATGGAAACATCTTCTATTTTACTATTATCATTTTCAGTAGTCTTGAGTCTTAAAGATGTCCTCATATCCATGGAAACCTCTTTCAGTTTACTATGTTAAGGTGCTTTCATAATCTTGAGTCAAAAGATGTCCTTGTAACCATGGAAACATGTTTTCTGTATAGGAGTGTCCTCGTTCTGTCAATTTCAGCATAATTTCAGAAATAACATCTTAAAGTAATTAATTATAATCTTATAATGCTATTTTCACTAGAATTCACAATATCAAGTTACTAGAATTCACAATATCAAGTTACTATTCACAATATCAAGTTACTATTCACAATATCAAGTTACTATTCATAATATCAAGTTGTTAAATCTATCTATGTATAATTTATTTTGTAATTTCTTTATTAATTATACTGTAATATATCTTCTTGTGGTAATTTGAGTGTTGTTGATTGATGTTATTAAAGGTAAAAGCACCAAAATCTGAGTGGGAATGTAAGCTGTGTGACTAATATCAGTCTGTAAAACCTATATTCTAGCCATGACAATAAGATAATGAAGAAATTGATAATTTTAATTTCATTGTTATAAAAACTAAGAATGTAGAATGTAGATGAGAGTTAAATAACAGTATTACCACATTTCAAATATGTCTTTTACCTAATTAGCTTAATTAATTAAGTACCATTCTATTTCTGACTTTCAGTATTTTGTGTCATATTGGAAAGTCCATACATTTGATTTGCAAGTCCATATATGGCAATCAAAACCATATCATTAATACTCTTGAATAAACTAAATGCACTTTATCCATGGAATTTGAAGCATCTAAATCCATTCAACGATACTGTATATAAATTATAAATTTTATGTCATGTCGTTTTCTATATTTAGTGCATGATCATTCTCACAAGCTAGAACATGTATTTGTGCTGACTCAACAAAATATGAAGTCTAGTTTGGACATTGCTATAAAGAGGCCTGTGGTTTATGATGATGGTGTATGTATTTGACATGTGATACACAAACTTACTGCATACACTATTGCTATGACAACACTATCATTTACATGATACTACCAATTGAGTATACACCAATTACACTAGGTGTATAATATTGTTATAATAAACAATGTTTGTGAGCTGACAGATAGCAGTGTTTCTTAAACATCATGGAATTTAATATGTAAATTAATCTACATGAAATTACTTGTAATCAAAAATGACTTGTATACAAAACTATGTTGTTCATCATTTTAAAACAGTAAGATATCTCAGTTTATGTTGTCATAGTCAGGAATCCATACATTTTGTTGATATGTACATGGAAATGCATGGCGTCTCTTTATAGAATGTGTATCATCACAGATTTCAGGTGTATAATCATGTACATTGTCACCATTGTCCAAGACTTTTTCCTCATGGTCTTTAAGTTACATTTAATGTTGCTGCAGCATTTAACCATAGACCCTACACATATACAGTCTATGATTTAATTTAAAGTTAGTAAGTTTATGTCACACAGTGGTAAATAAAGTGAAATAATATGCCATGTTTTGATATCAAACATTGTACATGGTGATGCTATGTCGAGTAAATTACATTCACAGTATATCATCACTAACATTAAATAGTATGTGCTGACATCTGGGTCCATATTCTCCCAAACAACTGTCTTTCTGATGATCAACCTTAGAAACTTTACATTAAATGGCAATTTTCTGCCCACTATTGTGGTTTACCATGACAACCACAGCACAAAGTTAGTATTGTAGTAATTGGTTATTTACAATCTCTTCTACTATTGTTGACTACTTTTAATGGCATCTGATTTTTAATGAAGTGTTTTGTTTGTACCTTTCTTTGATTGTTTTCATCCACATAAGGTACAAACTAAGTTTCATTGTCATCACCCAGTAATTAGTCATTGAATGGTTCAGTGTTTTCCACTCTGATGGAAGACACTGTGAAATCAGAATACATGCCTGTGTACTTCTCCAAAACTAACAGGACTAGAAAATTGCATAACTACATTAACCCTTCCAGTCACAGACATAATTATTTCTATTATAAAGCATTGGTTGTCACAGCAAGTAGATAGTATCAGTGATTCCTTTCTCAAAACGAAACCTTATTTGGTCTACATTGTATACCAATTCAGCTACAAGTGACAAGTCATTAGTTGGTAGGTGTAACAATAGTATGATATTATCTAATTTTGTATGTAGTGATGGCAGTCAACTTTCTATCATCAAATAGAATATTTCCTGACAACTAAAAGTCACCCTGACAAAATATATTGAACAACAAAGACTTTGGTGAAAAGGTGTAAACTGGAACTTCTGACAGATATACTTTGACGTTCTTTCGTAAGAATTACATGTAGCTCCAGACAAGGCAAGGCAAGATTTTCTAACATCCTTCAAGATGTTCAGTCGCAGAAAATCCCATTTTACTTTCTCTGAAAATATTCTGCTAGCTTAGTAGTCATGTATATGTATGTGCAGTATGCTAGTAATCATCAGATGAAATGACAATAAACTCAACATTTTTTAATGTTTGACACATTTTTCCTCCTTTATACTGTCATGGTTCTATTTTTCAGTACTTTTTACTGGCAACCTATCATTTAATAAGCAAATGATTTTGATCACCAATATTAAAAGATGAACAATTGTACCAAACATAAAAAATTTCAAAGTTCTATTTACTGTGTTGTGAATGTATGTAACCTTCAGTTGAAACAAGTTACTGAAGCATAAAATTGAATTCTAACTAACTGGAACACTACCTTGGAAGTCAACCCAGTATTCTGTTCAGTATAATAGAATACCAACTAAATAAAAAATAATTTTGTATAAATAAAAAAAATTTTTTGTAGTAGTCAGAACTCAAATTATAAATAATTGACTGTGTTTATACTAACTCACTCAGCTTTCTTCAGCTGTTATTGTGTACAGTTCAATGGGGTAGACTTGTCTTATGAATAACAAACTGTTCTGAACAGAGCTACTGAAAATGTCACTCTGACAAAGTGTTCTTTAATGACTTCTATTAGACCAGAAAATCCTTATGAGTGTCCTGAATTACTTTACAGTGAGTCTGACCTCAATACTACATCTATCACAACCACCACACTCAATCACCGAACAATTCATTTGTCGTTTTTCATTAACAGTCAATATTTAACAAGTCAACTTGTTGCGAAATGTTACAATGCTGTTATAGCACTCAGGTATGTCTGCATGCATGTTTCTCGTCATCATGCATGGAGACATACACACTGAAATATTCTAAGTCAAGATAATATTTTGACAATGTTATCACTACAAGGAATGACACAGACAATACCTATTATGTCAACAGCCACAAGTATGTGCATTTGAATGATGAATACTGTATTGTTATGTTGACAACAGGGAGTTCATCATCTCAAATTTGTCTACTTGGAAATTTAAATCGTGGCTGCTAACATGACAACTGATACAGACTGCTTCAATCAGATCTACAATTGTAAGTATATTCTAAACCACTTCTAATTTGTCCAAAATTTTATGAGATTTTTATATGATATGTACCTTGTAAGACTGACACCATTTTTGTACACCTATCTAACCTGAATACCTATTCAACCATGTACTTTTGACTTTTGATGATTTTACGACACCAAAAACGAGCACATTCAACATAAAAAATAAGAACATTACCGTGTACGTTCCTTTGACATAGCGTTTACGTTCCTCTTGTGGCATTGCGTCGTCATTTTCCCCTCTTTCAGTCGACATTCGAGATTCTGAATTTTTAACTGACGGCATCTTTACTAGTAGAGTTTCAATATTATGAATGTAGAGAAACCAATAGCAGCTTAGTATTTCCAGTTGGTAACCACAATGTTTAACAGCCAGCAAACAAACACATGTCTGCCTCAACAAGCAATACTACTATGTATATGTCTAGGCTATATTATACACAACACAACACAACGCAATGCTTTGAAATCGTTCTACTGTCTATTACAGTGTTGACTGTATGCTGGACTCTGTTAATAACAAGATCCTTTTTCCCCTCTCAGTGTGTGATCAATAAACCTATGACAAATGTGGTACGGACTGAATGGAAACAAAAGCCGGAGAGTTCCTAATTTATGCAAAGTGTGGATACTATTGATAGGGAAGTACATTGTTAGGCCAAATAAAAGACACAATACGATTGATTTGTAAAGATGTCTCTATAGTGTTTTTACTAGCAAACTAAACCTAGTAATTATACTACAAAAATGTACAATCTATCAATAAAATCAATACTAAGCAAGAAATCAAATAGTGGTGAAATACTGAAAATACTTGACATCCCGTTAGGATGTCATTTAACAGTTTACATTAGACTGTTAAATGTCAACATTATGAGAGTTTGAACAGCTAAAAAGGAAACTGTTAAAGAAAAAAGTCAGGAAGGGGAAAATGATAATGATGTTTTTATAAATCATACATTGCTATGGCAACACTTACAGAGAAACAGACAGTTCAGTAAATTTACTCTTAGATCCAATTTTAGCATATATAATTTTGATATATAATTAATTCAGTTTTGTCTTTAAATATTCATATATATTTAAAGGGTGTTGATTTAAAAAGTATTTATAATGTATGTGACAACACCCCTTGGACTGAATAGAAGTGTCTGGTTGTCGTATTATAGATAGGGGGTACACAGAATCAAATATTGATAAACGTGAAACATACAGACAGAATACTATCTTGACAACGACATTGTTACTAGGAATACTATATCTTCAATTTAACATCAATGGTGAGTTTTCGATCGTTTTTTTTTTTATTTCTGTGATATGATACATCGGTAAAGGTTGATTTGTTAAGACGCTGGTAGAAATCAATAGTAGCATAATACAGGTATACTAACTAAAGATACATTTAGTTAAGTACTAACGCTACTGTTTAGTTTAGTTTACATTCACAGAAAACATATACTGATTATGACTCTAGAGTCAGTTTTCCTGCAAGAGTGTCTGGAATGAGTGAATATTTAAGAAAATTATTAGAAGTTCAAAATTCAAAATCTGAAATTTTTGATTGTATTGTTGACTTGTTTTCCTAAAGAAAGGAAGGGAAGGTTTAATTAATTCATTAAACATACTTTTTCCCGTTTGTTTCCTTGACATAGGATAAATCGACGATTTGAGAATCTTGCAGATGGAATTTTTACAACAAATATTTTTTTTTATAAAGTGTGGAATGGAATGTGTGCAAATATTTTTAGAGAGACATAGTTACTTATAACCAATCAATATTATTTTAAAATGGCTGCCAATAGGTAAAGTAGGACTACATGGGAATAGAGATACAAATCATTTTGTAAATTTAAGGAAACTAAAGAAACACCAAGCAAGACTGAGTTCATGTATGATTAAATATTTAATACTTCACTATAGCAAGACAGTTGTGGATGTATAAAGCTTGTTAAAACATATAAGCCAAAATAGATTTTGTTCTCTGCATGTGACAGTATGAAGGAATATGAAATAACCAGTATGAAAAAATGGATTACATGCTAGGAATTATGAAAAATTACAAATATCATTCACTTTCACTGTTATTGCAGTCAGTAAAATAGTCAGTTATAAAAGATTGAATATCAAATAATGGCATCACCTTGGAAACATTTTTAGTGCAAAACCTGTACAAAAGAAAGAATCAGAGCAATTTGTACTAACAGGTCATTATTTGAAATAGTTCCATGGTGACTGTTGCCATGATACAGAAGGTTGTCATGGCAGCAAATCTACAGACAACAGATTGAGCCTTTTATACTAATGTGTGTTCATTGCTTGGGGATTCTTGAAGTCATGGCCAAAATATCAATGTGGTGAATTGCAAGTCTGTGAAATAGATAAAAATCAGGACTGAATGGTATAAATTTGGCAGGTCTTATTATCAGCACAATGGAAGATCTGAATCTATAAACACATTTTAATATTTATGTTTGAGTTTTGATGTTTACCATGCATAGTTGATTGCAGTGTGTATCAATACATAGACCCTACACATGTAGGGGCTATGCTCAGTACAATTCCTGTATGTACTGTAGTCTGTGTTTCATTATGTAAGATTTGGTAGTTGTCTCTTTGAAGAGGTTGTCAACCCTAAAACAATGTTTACAGTTTTTTAGTTTACACATAAATGGTGTTAAATATAGAAATTCCTTTGACATAATTGTGTATCCACATTGACAAATACTCAAGGCATGTAATGGAATGTGTACATAAATTCAGGGTAGTCTGACTTGGTAGAATGTCATCTTGTTCTGCTAAGTCCTCCATTGTCAACACAGTGAACAGACTAAATTCATGGAAATTCAAATTTTATTGTCCATATACAAGCACTACATTTTGGGAAGTTCAAATTTTATTGTCCATGACTGGCTAAACGCAGAGAAGTTCAAATTTTATTTCAGTTTAACAGGCTAAATTCACAGAAGTTCAAACTTTACATAATAATTTACCATTAACAACATGTCATTAATTTGATAGAGGAGTTCACTTCATAATTCATATAAATTATGAAACATTATTATAAGCAGAATGTCCATACAGGAAACATGGTTTTTCTAAATTCTTAAAATATGTCATTTGTTACTAATGTCTTGTGAATCTCTCTAATTTTTAAAAATTAAAATAACAAATTATTCATAATGTATACTTATTAAAATAATACTTGTGGTGTCATTTATCATTATTATACAAAATGAATTCACCAACAGATCAACAGTATGTCCTGACTTTTAACAAATATAAACACAACTTTCTCTAACCCTTTACACTCTACCTAGCCTACTTTTTATCACACGGTGTGTACACAGAAAGTTTACAACAATGACCTAGTGTCAAAGGTCATGACCTATCTGACACCTAGACGGTGTCATAATAGGTGTGTCATCTAAAGTTTGGCACATAAAGTGTTACGAGACCATAGGGAGTTGTACTGACAGCAGCTGACAAAACTATTTAAATGTTTACTGGTTACCAAACCATTGCTATTGTCTGCTTTGTAAACAAGAGAGAAGGTATACAATATACTACAAAGGAAGACCTTTTACTACTACTGTTGAATTGTGACAATGCACTCTAGTCCACTCAATGTTGTTTCATATATATATATAGAGAGAGAGAGAGAGAGAGAGAGAGAGAGAGAGAGAGAGAGAGAGAGAGAGAGAGAGAGAGAGAGAGAGAGAGAGAGAGAGAGAGAGAGAGAGAGAGAGAGAGAGAGAGAGAGAGAGAGAGAGAGAGAGAGTTTTAGTAGATCTCTCTCTGAATTGTAGTGAAAGGTCTTCCTTTGTAGTATATTGTACACCATCTCTCTTGTATACAAAGCTCTTTGGTTTAAACAGAGAATAGTAAATGGTTTGGTCACCAGAAAACATTTAAATAGTTTATCAACTGCTGTCAGCACAACACTGTATGGTGTCATAACACTATGTACCAAACTTTAGATGACACTACTTGATTTTGTAGACTTTTCTACATTTGTTATAAAAATATGCATAGAAACTCAGTATTTCATCACAAATTCCATTTAAATGTTGTAAGCAATGGTGAAAATCTGTTCGAATAAGTAATAATTGTAATAAGTCATTCAAAGTAAAGATTTGATTGGAAGACTTACAAGTTAAACATCATGTGTAAAAAACAAAAGTTCATCTCAGCAATTGTGTGGGGGCGCTATACATCAATGTAGCCTTTTCCTAACACCTGTTGGATTACCTTACACTGTGTTCATCATAGATTACACCAAGTAATAGTGAGTGTCAAACTTAAAACATGTTCTGAAGACATCCTAAGAGTAAAACGTCATGATTAGGTGGGTCTATGTCAGGACAGTGAACCGACAAAGGTTACAAGAAATATGATACTTATCAAATAAGTTAGAGATGTTTGAGTACACACTGTATAGACAGTGCTGAAATAACAAAGGGAACCTTTAAGTATAGCCATTAGTAGTGCTTACATGTGTACGTTTTATGCAATACAACCTCTATGTGTATTGAATATATCAGTACAATGTATATACTGTCCATGATAAGACATTATTTAGTGAAGAATTTGGTGAATGTCCAATATTAAAATCTGATGGGGTAAATACTGCTCAATATCTTTATTTGTCTCTCCTTCGTATACTCTCTTTTGCTGGTGGGGGGGGGGGGGGGGGGGGGGGGTCTGAAAGTGAGTGCTTTCTTTCCAAAGAAACAAGGTGCTAACTCCCATAACAACAAAATCAAAAAACAAACAACAATAAATAAAGGGAATAGTGGTAAATAAAGAAATTCAGCTGTATTCACCACATCAGATTTTAGTCATATTGATAGACATAACATCTGACAAATCTACATTTGATATAATGACTACATTAATATATCATGTCTTTCAAAGACTAAATATCATCTTGAAGAATTGGGTAGATATCTGAAAAATTACAGACAATGATTTGTTAACGGTGTTTACCTGATGAAATTAGTCTACACAGTTCTGAAGAAGTGACATAGAAGTTTATAGAATTTTACAGGTTTCCATAGCAACACAAATAACTAATAGACGTCCATAGAAACATTTTTGTCAAATTCAATGGAGTCGGCATTTTGAACACTTTTTAAAATTCTATGGACTTATATACTTTTCAATGGATATCTACAACATTATTTTTATTTTTTCTATGGAATTCTAATAACTCTCCTAGTTTCTTTTTTGAATTATAGTTTTACATTACCGTACCAATTGTATCATTTTGAAATTAATCTGACCAAAATGATAGGGTACTAAACTGGGGTGGGTGAAAATGTGGACATGGTTGCATTGAGGGTAAGGGTCAATAAACTTGTATTTCTTTCCTTCTGAAGGTTATTCTAAACTGTTATAATTATAGTTTGGAATGTGACAATACTTAGCAGGTAAATATTGTACATGTGTATAGCCACTTTAAGTTTAATGTATAACAATTACTAGCAAATAATTACAATCTGTCCTACTGGACTTGCTGTTGTTTTGAGTGTCAACACTTCTTGTCCTACCCTGGACACTTCTTCAGGCTCACTACTGATATAATGACAGATGGTAACTGACACTAGAAACAACAGCGAGTCCAATTGAATAGATTCTAACTATTCCATTGTAACTTTATACCTTCATTAGTTCATATTCATAAACAATAATAATTATTTTATTTTTTCTTTGACTTCAAACAAGATTAATACCAATAACTTTATATCTGGATGATTAAGAACATTGCTTCACTAATAATTATCAATATTCTTTACTTAGTTCAAAACAAGATTACCCAAACTCCTATACACTGAATATCTGGTTAACACAGGAATGTGATTGATCGATACTTGAAGGATAATTGGGGCAAAGACTGGACTCAGTCCTACACACTTCAAATGTTACATCCAGCTGTTGACCTGATCATAATCTAAATAATGAATAAATGATACAAAATATATGTCCAAAATAGTTTTTTCAAGAAATGTAAGCGTCATCATTTTCTTACAAAATTTTTCCTTTAAAAAAACAACATCCTCTTTGTGGTAATGTTGGTGATATGATTTCAAAGTGACAGCTGACATTATACACAGACATGATTTATAGAGTCACAGTGTTAATTATAGTGATAAGAACTCTCCAAAATAATCCACATAACTTAGTTGTGATGAATACAAAGATTGGAGTCAACAAACAACAAATAAACCACATTCTGCTACTGACCACAATCAGTAAATATGACAACTAATTTGTTCATGTTTTGTGTTTGCCGACTGATGTGTTATTGATCCTTGATGCTATGTAGTTATCAGATCATAAATTCTGTCAAGTTTTCATTGTACATCATAAAAGTACTAACAGTCACAAATACTGCAAGTCATGTCAATACCTGACAGTTTTACTGACACACAAACGACACACAACTTGACATCTAGGCTTCACTCTGTTGCTTTCAATCTAGAAGTTGAGAAACAGATCTGAGCTTACATTCTAAGTTTTAAAAACAACCTTGATGCGAGTGGCACAACAATACAAAATATACCATAATAACAATTTTTCCTGAAAATCAAGAATTTGTCCTTTGAATTACAAAGAAAATCAATTCAAATTAATATAATAGATTTGGCCTTCCTATAATTTATAATCCCGTAGCCATACTCCAAGTCACACCATAGTTTTTTTTTCACCACCATGTATCCTGTACTAATTCTGTTGCCAGGGTTTGACTGTGTTACAACTATGCCATGGATTTACGCTTTACAATCATATTATAGTTTACAGTATACATTTACATTTCATGAAATGAGGTTTTATATCAAAGTAGAAATGTACACTTAAAAAATGTAGAGATGAATTTTTTCTTAAATTGACAGTTTTTACGATGAGTTTTACAACCTAATTTTAATACACAAACCATAGCGGTTTTGTCACGACATGTCTTCAACTCATAGCGACTGGGCTCCTTATCATATACATATTTTTCTTGGCTGAATAAAGAGAAATAATATCCTGTTATCCTAGGATCACAATTCACTGAATTAGCCATGTAACTATAAGCTAAATTCATATCTAAATAATTAATTAAAACTTTTCAAAGCAGTGGTCAATTCTTATACACAGTTTTACTTGTCATTAATTTGTTGACATTATCAATATTTATCAACAAAACATTCACATGTAGACTCTGTGTCCTATTTAAGTTCTCTTCGACTGCCAACAATTAGATATAAAAAAAAAACCTACATATTACCATCATAGCAAAATAATGTGAATGGTAGTAATGAGTCAAAATAAAGTCATGTATCAATCAATTTCAATTCAACCTTAAATAATCTTATTCTATTAGAGCTTTGTCACTGAAGAATTTCAAATTATTTTTATAAATTATAAGAATGTTTTGTTTTTTTAAAATTACATCTATGATATCATCATATGTATACAGAGCACTTTATCATAGAAATTCCACAAATAATTTTGTAAAATTGATACGATTGGGAAGATGATTGATGAAACAGACAGAGAGAGTAGATTGAAACTTGATTTATCTTGTTCACCACTAAGAAAATAAAATGTTTACCAGTAGCCATTACAGGTGAGTTCCTGTCTATGTCATAGGATATTTGGGTATTGTTCTTGTTTCAACAAAGGATTTTTTACAATATCATACAGATTCAGTTTTTCTATCAAATGACGGTACTGAGTTTAGAAATTGAAGGATAGAAAACCATGATTTTTACTTGTTTTATACAGTCATGGTGACTTAAATTCAGAATGGGTATTACTGAATATTTCACAAACCAACATGATATTCATATGTGTAATCAAATAAAAAACCAACTCTCACCACATAAACCTTCCTTCCATTGGCATCATTAGGGTCAACCACATCTAAAACAGTTTTGACAAGAATTTCTAACCGATCCAATCTTTTGTACGCCGCCATTGTATTAACTCTACAGTGTTGTAGCCCTCACTTTCTGTGGTGTAGATTTCAGTCTGTCCTCATAAACTTTTACACAGTTTCTTCATCAGCAATTAATTACTTCAATCGATTTGGCTGTACTTTGACACATCAAAGACCTTGAGTTTGTACTCATAAATGGTTCGAAGTTAAAAAATTGGTTCCAAAGTTAAAATTTTGACTTTTTAAAATCAAATCCTTTCTTGTTATGAGTACAAAACGAATCAATCCTCAAGAGAGAGCTTAGTCCGGGAACTCTAAATATTAGAGGTAGTTCAGTTATGGAACATATACTACCTGTGGTGTGAGCTTCAGCCGTGATTCAAGTCCGTACAAGAAGGTAGTCATGCAGTAATAATTCACTCTACCAGTGTTTGTTCATGTTCACACGTCATCACACCCTTTACATATATCTCTGTGGGTAACTTGGCGATGCATGCACCTGTCTCACAAACTACAGTATTTTACTACTCTATCACATACTATTCTTCTCCTTCAACCTGTTGTCCTGTCACACAGTAAAACGATGAGGTCACACACCAACACAATGGCTTTTGACAAATGATTTGTGTGATATAGACATGATATGTCTGTTTCATTACCGACTCTCTGTTCATCTGCTATTCCATCAGGTCTGACCCCCTCTGGGACTACGACAGGTGCAATTGTCTTCTCTTCCTTCCTTACAGTGTCTGATATTCACACAGGTAAATGAGTTTTTTTTCAACAAATAAATCTAAGCCGAGTATCAAGTTATTGCAGGATATTAATTCTACTCGCTGTCTGTTTTGTAATTTCAAACACATTACATTTTGATTCATCCATGCAATCCTTAGTGATGTTGGCAGCTGTCAACTGAGTCACTGTAAATATGCAAACTAAAGTCGCTTACAGTACAACTTTGCTTGTGATTTCAGTAAGCTTAAGATTCTGCATGGAATTTTCTGTGTGAACAAATTCACTCTAAATATAATGCAAATTAAAGTCACTTAGAGCACAGACAACTTTGTGATTTCAATAAGCTTGCAATTCCATGAGGAATTTTCTCTGGTTTTACTTTAGGAAGTAGAAGAATTTACATTGTGGGAGTTTTTTGTTTGTGATTACATACTAACAATTAGATTAAGCAAATATAGGTCTGTAAAACCAGTCAGAATGGAACGTAGTAGAGCCAACAATGGGGGTCTACTAGTAGTCTATTACACAGAGTGACAATAGGAACCTACCACATAGTCTATTACATGGAGTGACAATAGGAACCTACCACATAGTCTATTACATACACATGATTATACATTTATTGAGACGACTTACAAGTCAGTGATCACTCTCTATAAAATGAGTGAATATTCAATGTTTGTGACACACCAGGGGGTCATGTATTGTCATCTATGGTTTTAGTAGAGACAATCAGAGTATTGGGTATTATGTTCTGTCTACGATTTGCGTCATCTAGCGTCATTAAGAGTAGATGTGGTGTTGTTGCGTCATTTGTTGGATTGTTAACTAGAGACATTGAGAGTATTAGATACTGGTATTATCTTAAGTTCAGGTTTATGATTCTAGTTTAGTACTGTTTAGCTTTGTTTAGAAAACTTTAGTTTAGTTTAGTTCAATTTAGTTTAGTATAGTTATTTTTTTAACTAGTGATATGCATCATGCATTCAATGATCTTTCACTTCTACACATTTAAAGTCTGCTTCCTTCTGACAGACAAATCATGAGAGAAAGCTTTGAGACACTTTGCTAACTTAGAAAGAAATGACAGAATGTCCATTTTTTTCATCACAAAGAGTATAAATTGATGAAAAACTTCAAACTGTCCCATCGTTAGATTTTTCGTAAACAACCATTTCATACATATCACAAAGGAGAAAGAGGCAACACTCTCACCATACATTATAAATTTCCCCCTCTGGCCAAAACATGTAGTATATTTAGATTCCTCACCAACAGAACCACCTGTATGTTAGATAATGCAATGAGCACCGCCTGTGTATGGTGCCCTCTAGTGGCAGAATTGATTAAGGTTAACCTCTTTTGTTTATAAATCATGAGTGATATATACAGAATAACCAGGTGATCATAGTAAACACAGAAACACAGAGTGGCCATAAGAATGTAGTATAACACCTGTGACTTACATTCTAGTGTTACCAACATAAAATGAAATCCCATTTACCTTAATTACCGATAAAAACAAAGATTCATTGTACAAAGTATACTATTTATACAATGCTATACATCACCATCAAATATTTCATTCCAGATAACTCTCTGCTAGTAGAGGTCGCACAACAAAGTACATTATTTGTTTACATAAATCACATTTTACAATTTACAGTAAATCCTTCCTTGTATACAACTACTTTGAACAGCAATTTTTACAACATTCAATTATTACCCTAGGACATTTCTCATGTAAAATAATTTAAACGGTGAAATTGCCATCAATATATCCCATATCCACTTACATTTTTAGCATGTTCTGTTTCATAGGCAAGGAAACCAAAATATGCTAATTATATGGAGTATTGACAGAAGGATTGGGGGTTTACAAATACATGTATGTTTATATCTTTCCTTTGTCAAAGGTTGTGTACAACATTTTTTGTCTTGACGTATACTATTCCTGATGTATTCTTTTGTCAGAGTAATCTGGACATTTGTTATTCAAAATGTACAAATACATATAAAGTATTATTGTTATTCTTATGTAACAACACATATTAAATCATATATTTATTATCTACCAACATATAAACTGAGGTAGTATCATAATCTTTACAATGAAGTATGTAATTTTGATGCAAAATTTCAAACTATCCCATTGTTAGATTTTTCATAAACAACCATTTCATATATAGCACAAAGGAGAAAGAGGCAGCACTTTCTCTCCATTCCTGGTAAGTATGTATCACTGTAACCAACTTACCTTATATAAACATAATATTTATTTATATGTTTATGACCAAAAAAAATGTTCTCCCCTAGTCTTACAGAGAAATGTTATTTTTTTATACCATTTCTAAATTATCTTACTGACTATATTTCCTTCAAATCTGGACACCTGACCTATCACCAAATATAGCACACATCATGATACACCAAATAAACAACTATAAACACACAAAGATAACAGTAACACATACACAGGTGGCTACCATACCATACTTTAATTGTTTTACTGATTTAGTTCTTTGTTTGTATTCAAGCCTGCCAGGTCATGACCTCAACTTATAACCTTTGACCTATTGATCACACCTGCCCAGACATTTACTATATGAAAACTGGTCTCTGTTCTGTCACAAAGCATCACAAAATCCTGTTAAAACATTGACTATCTGTAAGAATAAAATATTCATATTTTGTGACAATGTAACTCCAGTGTGCAGCCACTTTATTACAATAAACATGTATTATTAATCATATATCATATATCTATCATATATATCATACAAACATTATTTTGTTATTTTTTGTTAACTATTATTAGTGTAATTGTCATATTTACTAGTGTGTTTTAGTACCAAACACTTATTACAGAAAATCCAATGAAGAAATGTAGTTTTCTTAACGGCTGTAATATGATTCTATTCTATTCTATATCATTTAATACCAGGAATCTTCATTACAATTTCAAAACTTAATTGCATAATGACACTCCTTCTTTCATTTATAATTTCAAAGTTTGCTGTAATCATTTTCATTATAGTTTTAGTGATTTCTGACAAACTGGTCAGAATTTTTCAAGAGCAAATTACTGCAAAATTCTTTGAAGTATTTTATTCTTGGAGATTCAAACACAATATTCACACCTGCTAGATATGGTTCCTTCTTAAATAACAAACTGACTCCAGAAAAAGTGTCTCTGTTTTCATGTAGTACAAAAGTTACCATAGTGACAAGCCAGAGTGCTCCTACAACCAGTATATACTTTACTATGCAGCCTTGGTTTACAATATCATGATTGTTGAATAGTATAGACGGGTTGTTTATATTTGGTGTGAGTTTTCACTTGACATAGAAAGAACACATTATCGCTGTGTTTACTTTGCTTTTAATGAGAAAGGTAAAAAGTAACCACAGATGAAGAAGTCTGGTCAACAAGTTTGTACTGTTGTTCCTTTTTGAGGCAGAAAGGCAATACAAGTATCCAACATTTACAAGTACCCAGCTTTTACAAATTTTGTTGCTTTTCTGAATTTACTTGCCAGTCTGTCTTTTTTTTTCATTACATTTATTTCAAATTGAAAACCCTAGCTTTGTAAGGAATGTTATTTTTCATCCTATTTTGGTTAAAAGTTATGAAGGAATTGACAAAAAGGTTGAAAACAAAGACAGCTTTGATTTGTGACTTAGTCTTTAGTGAAAAAAAATCAATAGTGGAAAGGTTAAACTGTCTGAGTATGTGAAAAAATCACTCTAACAGACAAAAAACTTTGGTGGGATTTTAAGACAACTCTTGAACCTAATTCAAAAATCTATCTCACTATTACAGACAACTTGGGTGTGACTTAAGTATCAAGCTGACAGACATACAACTTGGGTGTGATTTTAAGACTAACATTTTAACCTGAAATCAATACTGTAGTGAATACACACCGTGCTCTAAACAACAGTAGACAGTCTATTCATTCATTCTTTTAGAAAGACAAATGGGTGTTGTTGTGTTCTTGGACAACACTCTGTTAGAAATGATCAAGCCATGTAGTCCTCAGGGCAGGATACATCATGGTGATCTGAGGTACATCTGTAGTAGAGTGTGTACACAGTTGGCAAAGACACAATAGCATAGTACTCAGTAGTACTCCGTACCAGAAACTTTGTAAGAGTATGCTCTTTTCTGAGACTGAATAACTTTTTCTTTAAAAAATCTCAACTTTCTACCACAGTTAATTGATGTATAATCTAGTGAGTTCTTTCTACTTTGAATACCACTGCATTGTTTTGTCATTCTCTCAATTCTACATCATTAGAAACAAGAGACTTTCTGTGATTTATTTGATATATTGGTATTATACTTTCAAAAGTAGAATGTTCAACAATACATCTTAGAATCAATGCTTCATTAGAAACCATTCTAGTTCTGCTAACAACATAGATTCTGAACTAAAGTATACATGTGAGAATTGTGAATGAAGTCATTGTAGCAATCACAATGGTAAGATAGGGACTATCTACACACAAAACAATAGTATTGTTATTTAAAGTTATAGTCACTGGTATGACAGGTATAGTCGATGAAATAAAACATGTATACTGTAACACATAATTTCAATCAGAACCCGTCCCCCTTCCAAAAAAAATCCTCAGAAAAAAATCTATAGTTACATTAATTGTACCATCTATTCCCACACAACCACATGTACACCTCAATCTACCATTTATCCCCAAACTAGTCCAACATCTAATCTTTTTAAAACTTTCTCCCAAACAATTGACACAATGAGAACAAAGGGAACAATTCTGGGACCAAAATGGTACAATTAACACCAAAACATGTCTTTACATAAACAATAGAGTGAGTTGTTACCAGGCCTGGAATGTAGTCAGAAATGACATGAATGATGTAAGCTGAGTTTACATATTAAACTGTACACAGATTGGTGACTAAATCACATTTCAATCATTTCTACCTTTCTTTTCTACAAATTTCTAAATATTTTGATGTTTTTGATGGCATTTATTTCTAACAATCACATTCCCCTCATCATCCCCAACCCAGTCCTGACTTTCATCTCCACAACCATTAACGACCAATACGTTAAATGATTAAGTGATGCCAAAAGCAAATACTGTGGGACAGAAGACCATTGCTGCCTTTCTTCGCCACAAATAAATAGCATTTTGATCTTTTGACAACACTGATTATTAGCAATCTCATTCCCCTCACCCCTCCCCATCCTCATCCCAAAACTTCCCCTCCCAAACACCCTACCCAATCACTATAAACTGCACTTAGTCACTTATCCATAAAGTCAAGTAAACATATTGATAGCAAATATAATTTTCTGTGCTAGGCAGCCATTTCAGAGACAGTCGGCAGACCCTTTTAGATCATCAAACAAACCACCAACCATTAAAAGTAATCTTAGTGTGATATTATGTAATAAAGAGATAGTCAAGTAGAACAATGACAACAATTACAAGGCTATTATTAGACAAGACTACATCATTCCATTTACCTACCTGCTCTAATCTTGACCCTAAACCAACAAATACAGTACAATACTGTATATCAATTTTATTCTAATTAATTTTTATGATTTCCTCATTTCTGCAACCACCAACTCCTACTACTACGAACTTTTGATATTATAAATTGGTCAAAAATAAACTTTTTAAGAATAGCAAAAACTATTTTGTTTAATTGAAATCTAGTATTGTACTCCATTATTACGAGGCTTCATTTCCATGACAACCAACTGCTACTTGGAGTAATTGATATTTTTAATCGATGAAATATAAAATACACATAGAAAAATGTCGGAATAATGGCTTATATCCAACGATTGAATAAAATCGTTGGAAAACAAAACATTCAAAATGATTTTTTTCTACTTAATTCAAAAAACTAATTATAACACTTTTGAGAAACTGAAGAGTGACTTCCGAGTTTAGTAAGCCCTTTATGCACGTATAACTTTCAGAGATGTGAACTAGTGTAGTACTGTAATATTTAGTATAATGTACTATTTACTTCTGAACATTCTCATCACAAACACTCAAACTGTTTGGCATGATATATTCTTGTAAAATGAATATCAATTTTTTCACAATATGCTGGTGAGCAGAAAATTGAAATAATTGAGATGTAAAATCCCATTTTTAGTATAATGGTGTTGTATTTTGGTGTTGAGTGTGTGTATTGTGATAGTGATGTAATCACAGTAAACACACCTATCACCTAAAAGTCACATTACTAACTAAACACATGTTTGGTGACATGTCCTGATGTCAACGATACAACAAACCAACTACATACACACAAAACTATGTTAATCATACCGTATGGCTTTAAAAGAAAAATTCTAATTACCGGCAAAGTCCCCAACAACATCTGATAGCGATCTTCTTTGATTTTCTCCATACTGAATTGAAAAGACTTGCCAAATTGATGAGTTAAGATTTGTGTGTACACGCGTTGGTTTCTGCCCCTAGGCTTAGACAGCGGCTGCAGATGAATTGTTGAAGGAGGTAGGAGAACCCTGATAGGTCACGGCAATCAGAATAAATATCCAATCACCCGTTAACGTGTTTGTCAAAACTCCCGGACCAAAAATCAGGACCAAAAATCAGTCCATAAAAATATCGCTAGACATTATCAATCATGATTATGTAAAACAAGGTTGTTGTACGGTGCTTTAGAGATCACAATCTCAGATTTGGTACATTTCCAAATCTAAATTTGATAGCAATTACTAGGGCATGTACCATTATTTAGGAGGAGTGGCAGCTTTGTTAGCTTGTGTCCTCGCATTCTCTCATCATGGTATTTACATACAAATGACTGAATCAATACATTTCATGATTAAGAGAAAAACTGCAAATTTCAAGCTTAAAATATTTATGAGAAATGTAACACTACAGAAATTTGTGAGACATGTTGGATTATAGTCTTATAATAATCAGTGCACCCCCTCCCTTCAATTAAGTCAATACATCCCTCATATTAAATCAAAATAAAAGTAGACTATACCATTATAATGTTGGGTATGTCTCAGTCGGGATCAAACTTTTGAGGATATCGTTTTCACGGTAAGGAATATGAAATATTATCATTTTATCAAAGATATTAACATGAAAAAAAAGGAAAAACTGATTGTATCTTAGTCAGTTATCACATGGATGGTTATCAGGAAATACTTTGTCAATATCATAGTTTAACTATCAAATTAAAAAGTAATATTTTAATTGTAAATTTAGCTATCATGAATTTAGGCTAAAGTATTTGGTGAATTCATAGTAACCTACATGTAGGTCTGGATGTATACACTGCAGGGTTTCGACATGTCTTCTCCTCTGTTGAAACACCACAGCGTATACATCCAGAGCTAATAGTAACCATACAGTATTATCAGTTTGAGTTGGTTGATAGCAGTATGTTAAATAGTGTAATCAATACCAGTAAATTGTAAACTAAGTACAGTAATAACACAGTCAGGTTAAGAGTTGATGGTGTTCAGTGTGATGACTAGCAATATACCACATTCAGTCACAGCAAAGATTTGATTTGACGACTTGCAATATACTATACATGTACGTACACAGCAGGAGGGTGACAGTATTAGCTGTGTGTCTAATGTCAATGTATACATTGACTATACAGTCATTATCTACATATTACAAGATGTAAAGGTAAGCAAGGTCACAGCATTCAATCATTCAATTTACGTTCTAGGAATAATTGGTGATATTTTCGTGTAATATTTTGTCAATTTACACACTTATTCTATTAAATTATACAGTGAGTGAACTTAGCATTGAATCTACAACTTTATGCTCTATATCACGTTGTTGTTCTATGAATCGTTTCATGTTCAGAGCTGGTTTTCCAAGTTGTACATAGACACATTATTTGCACACAATGTAATGCTAAAAATTAGTTGTTATAAAACTTGTAATTTTGTACAATATATTAAAGTGAACAAGACTGAATCACTAATTGTGATTATTTTAATATAAAGAAGTGATTCTGTCAGACATTTTATAGTACCATATGCTGTCAGTGTTACCACAGAATAACTTTGACAAATGACTGACTGGTAAGGCAGACATCTTAGAAGACAATCCGTTTTTGGTTAAGTTGCATTCTCACAAGTCAGAGTACAATTTATGGTTGTGTCTTGGGCAATGCCACAAAATAGGTTGTGCTTTACGACGAGTTGAAGTTGGGGTTTATTTTTTTTAGCAAAATTATGTTATACCTATAATTATATCAGTATCAGTATACCAACAATTTCCTCCCAAAATTATCAGAAAACATTCTTATTTCTGTGTAATTTTTGACAATTTCTATTCCTATTTAGATTGTAACCATGGAAACAAATTTTTAGAAAGCAGTAGATAATCAATATTTTGGTTGAAAAGTGATCAGAAGTGAAAGTATTTCCTGTAATTTTGAAAGTTCTTGTACTCCCATTTCTTGTCAAACTTATCACAGAAAATTCAGAAAATTTTGGCATATCAGAGTTTTATTTTAGATTAATACCATGGTAATAATTGTTAGAAATCAATTTATCTCAAAATTTTGGTTTAAAATTAAAAAGTATTGAAAGTGAAAACAAAGTTTTTTAAAAATCAACTCACCATAATCTTTCACATTTGTCTTGCACCGAACTGTTAACTAGATTTTGTGATACTGTGATTCAAGTGTTGTCAATTTCACTATACCAGTGCATGGTATTGATTTCACAGTTCATTTAACTGGGAGCTTTTTATAAGGAAAGTCCTGTAACTATTCCTGAAGGAATGTCTATTTCGCTTTGAAGATGAAATGAAAATGTGTCTATATACATGTACAATGTACTTCATAGACACACGTACTGCGTTCACTGTGGCTGAAAGCCAAGGAATTATGTTAGTTGATTAGAATTCACAGTGACATCTTTTTAGAAACTGAAATGAAAATTACGCTTCAGTGAGTTTGTTTTTATGTACACAAGGGATAACGTCAGATTTTTTGTGAGAGTACCAGCTGATTGTAATTGAGTCAGTGCACTTTGAAAGCCAACAAAGTTTGCAGTATTTCAGTGTTCAGGTTCTAGATGTATATCAGTATATGCATAGAAATGGTGGAATCAATAATCAGGTCATTAATTTTGCTTGTTATTTTCTCACAGCCATCACTACAATTGCCCATATAGTACATGTACTTTGTACTACTGTGCATACTCAGGTAGTCTCTAAGGTATGTGTTGTGTCATGCTGGTAAAGAGAAAACTCAGTGATAAGGGCACAATATCACACTTCATCTTACACAAGTTCTAGTCTAATACTCAGGCTAACATGGTGGTAAAGCATCACATCCTAACTTGCAAAGTTTAAAACCCTTTCAGGACTAGAAACTTTCCTGCCAAAATTTTTGAACAAAAATTCTTGTTTCTCTGTAATTTTTGGAAAAAGATCAACTTTATTAGCTCCGCTGTCAGCGAAAGCTGAAAGCGTAGCTTTAGGTATAGGTGGGTATTGAGGTATAGAGAGTAGAGTGAATCATAGGTGTCCGTCAAACTTTTATATTTTTACTATCTACTCCGGAAGTGACAGTCGGAATTCTTCGATATTTGGTGTGCATGTTCCCTGGGGGGAGGCTATTCAGATTTGTTCATGCCAAGTTGATCTGTGCCATTTTCAATTTTTTATGATTTTTTTTCATAAAATGTCATTTTCATCAACTCCTTGAAAACCTCTTATTAGATTGCTTTGATATCTGGCGTGTTGATGCGCAGGGGGTAGCTTACTCAGATTTGTTAATTTCAAGTCAGCACATCCTCAATTTTATTTTTTATGATTTTTTTTTTGTAATTTGAAAAAAAAATGAATATGTTAATGAGCATAATGACCGACGCCATATTGGAAATCAGTCGACGAGACTTTAAGTAAACTGCCACTTTTCAAAAGACACTATTGACGTCAAACAAGCAATGTAATATGTGCTATAGTCATAATTCTACGCATTGGGCGCCCAAATGACAAGCGTTTGTTCGAAACAGGGTTGTAAACTTCAAATCAGTCCGCAACATCCTCATTTGCATACTCTATCCTGATTCGACCAGAAGCTGAAGGTGACCTCATTTGACCGAGCGATTTTCCACAGCAAGTATCTTGAGTATCAACACAGGACGTTCTTGGTACTCACTAAAATCACACTTCAGACCCACTATAAAAGTGTGATGTTTTCAGATAACATGTAACTTGTGGTTAATTCTATATTGTCGTGCAATTTGGAATGACAGTGAACCAGAATTCAGACAACTTGCGTAAGGAAGGGCATGCCAGACATGCGGTTGAAGTTATGGCCGACAGTTCACATGTAAAGTTAAACGACATGAACGTGTCTTGCCTTTCCAAAATGCAAATATTTGGCAAGTAAAAATAATTAAAATAATTACAACTTTAATTTGGCTTCAGACTTTGCATTATGTTTTGCGTATCTTTCCCCGTTTTACATGTAAATCCGAAAAGGTTCTCTCTCATCATGTCATCAGTGTCAGTGATCATACCGCGCGGGGCTGCTTTGAGTACGAGCGAAGTGAGGCATGTTGAGGTATTTTGTTGAGAATTATAAATATTGCGAAATGTCAAGTACAAGGTTTAAATACAATGGAATGATGAAAAAAATGGCAGAGTCTGCTGACAGGCGCCGGTCACAAGAAACACTGTGAATTAAAATATCAGACGATGTATGTATTAATCGCCGACAATCCACCCGTATGCACGAGGGACTAACCCGGAAGCAAGTCGTTGTCAGCCATACGTTACAGTGGTAACATCGTCCGAGAAATCGCTGCGTTCAGAGTGTCATTATTCACAGAATTGTTGTTTTCGAGTGAAAACCCGTCTTGAATTGTATAACTCTAACAAATGAAGACATGTCAAGTTATATTTTGAAAGTTGTATCGCTAGTTTGAGACGATTTTCTCACGTACTATAGTACTATCGAGGCTTACTTGGAAGTAGTAGGACCTTACTCCAGTTCATCGGGAAGTTTAGCCAGTCCGATAATTCTTTCTGGTTTAGTTTACAACACTTTTGATCAATCACGCAGATTTTGTTGTTGTGATGAAAAGAAATAAAAAAAAAGATCATTTCAACCATTTCGTTGTGTTTTCTTTGTGAAAGGTAACCGAACATGAACGAGTGTTACCACTGTAACGTATGGCTGAGAATGACTCTCTTCCGGGTACTTGAGATTGTCGCCGTACGGAAACTAAGATGGCGATTAATACATTTCTTCCCTATATATATCTACCACAACTAGTACAAGTTGAATGTTGTTGACTTTGTAAATTTGTTAGAAAATTCAAATTCAAATTGCCTCAAAATTATTTTAGATCCCTAGTTTATTTCATTCATCATTAAAATTTTCCAGGGTTACAGCTGTAAGACACTGGAATTATTTATAGCCAACCTCAAAATCCTCTTTTTTTCTTTTTCTTGTGTGCATTTCCCAGTCATTTTTTCTGAGATTTTGTGCAATTTTTCATAACAGTAGATTTTTGTTATAAAATGGTGACTATGGTATAAAAGTACAATACATTACCAACTTCTGTGTAAAATGTGTTTTATAGTGAGACATCATATGAAACCACTAACCACTTTATTGCATCGCTAAAACAAAACTGCATAGTGAAGACCTGAACCACTTCTACATGTCACCAAAATAAAAAATTAAATTAAAAAAAACAAACAGCGGAGCTATTCTGACCGATAGGTCGCTTGTTTTAGATCAGAATTCAAGAAATATTACTTCCCAATGAAGTAATATTCTTAAATTTTAGAAAATGTTCTTACAATCAAGTTTCTATTTATTCCAATGTCGTCTCTAGGAATGAAAGGGTTAACAACATGTTCCATTTCCATTTTACTTTTCTTGTGCAGACACATAGACCTCTCAAAGTCTACTACATAGTGATAATTTTGGGGGTGGCAAGGAGATCAAAATTTAAATCTTCCACACACACCCCGTTTCACCTTTTCCTACACATTTTCCTAGTTTATGAAAGCCTGAATAACTTTTAAACCCCCAAAGTTTGAATTCCATAATTTTTGTATCACAGCTTAATTTAACCAACACACTAATCTCTAACAATCATGAATTTTCGTCTTCCATGTAAATAATAGTTTAACAACTTAAAACTAAAATTTCTAAAAGTACTAGTTCTGAACTCAGAGCATAAATAATCCACTTTGTATATTTTTGGTTAAATCACTTAGCCTTCTTCAGTTGTTATTCATGAAATAGTATCCCAGAGCAAGGAACCAATGTTTTGGTTGTTTTCTAATAAATGCTCCTCTCAAAAATGTTTTCATTGCCATTTATGATAATATAGAGTTGAGTTTAATATTTCCCTAGATAAAGCAAAGTTTTCAAGACATGCAATTTGTCAAAATTGATTTTTTGATTACATACAGTGAAACTATATACTATGTATATATCCAACAGGAAAGGGTTGCAAAAAAAACAAACGAATCTCAATTTTGTAACAATGGTGGCGCACTCATAGAAAATGATGTGCACACTCACCAGCTCATATTTACCAACTTGTTTACAAGATATTACATTGAAAATGAAAATTGAAAATACCATTATTTTCATATTCATTTTTTATGTACTATGATGACTTGTTCTGTTTCATGAATATTAGAGAACTTTCACCGATAAAATTGTTCACATGACATTCGACAATGAATTACAAAATTTAAAAATGTATGTTTTAATGGAGCTATTTATAGACAGCTCCTTTAATTATACAAGGTTTAGGCAACATTTGAACATAACATTCATATCATGAATCTCATACAATTTTCAACTGAATTCTCAAAAATATCATTTACAATATCATTCTCAACCATACTGTTGCTACACTAATAGTTTCATTAGCAAACACAAACACTCAACATACAGTTACTTTGAGATGTAGTTTAACTTAGAATCTAATCTCCAATTTGTGTGACTAGTTTTCCTTCACTATACTCTGGTATTGTCTAGCCTGTTCACTTTGAGACACAATCCTTAAAGAGTTAGTACCTTCTACAATTGATGGTATGATGGCTTGTTCTTTGGATAGACATATTTTGGATAAACATATATTTCAAGGGAACAATACCTATTTTCTTCCCAGAAAATCTTGTAATGCCCTATATGACATTGTATGACACTGAATGACAATTGGCACTAATAGGGTTGACATTTTGATATGGGAAGATCCTAAAAGTTGGAGATCAATTTTCTTGAGGTATGAACATCAAATCATATATGATAATAGGACTACACATACTCATGCAAGGTGCCCACTTACATCCTTTCCTATTCTATCTTAGTTGTTGTTAATTACATTCTACATTCCATCCCACCATCGTCTAAGAAATAGTTCCAAATTAACATACCAGTGATAGATTCCTTCCTGACATGATCTATCCTCATCCAATAATGGTAACAGTTGTACTCTCCATTCCTTTATGTCAACCTTAATAGAGTGATAGACAGATTCACTAACCCCTATCCTATCCCGATCCCACCCCTCACATACACCTCTGTCAAAATCTCACTAAATCCAACCCCAAACCTGGCATAAATCATTTCATTTCCTACTTATATCCCTATCCCATTCAGGTGATACTAGTGTAATCCCACTATGCCTCAATTCTATTCTTGTGATAGATTTATGTTCACTATGACAAAACATTACAAAGTCACCCAATAATAAAAGAAAACACAGCTTCAAATCCTACAGCCAGTGTTCACCATCACTGTAGATTTATAAATATTACAAATACCTGGGACACCTTGTGTTGTATGAACATATCATTTCAAGTCTTATTTGTTGATCAACAAAAATCGTGCCATTAAAGTAACTTATCGGTACAATACAAAAAGCCATTCCAATTCTACTAAAGTCAGGAAGTATGTGAGATTATCACTCTGTAAATACTATACTGCCACCTAGAGTCAGTACGTAGAAACTACCACCTCTAGTCAATACATAGTAACTACTACTTCTAGTCAGTACACTGTAACTACCACCTAGAGTCAGACAAGCCTTGCACTTCAATGAGATAACCTGTATGCTGGCATCATGATTAACCCAAAACGATGCATTAGGAAAACTATCAAATATATCAGTCCGGTAATTATCTTGTTTCTTTTAATTTTTTTATGATCTCAATAAGTATTTTTTCTTTATATCCTTTTATACTTGTATGTTGATATGACTGGCTATATATAGTATATTGGAAAACTGGAGGTGGTAGAAAGACTGAGATATATCAAAGAGTGTGTATTTTTTTATTAACATTCCTAATTCTGTTGGGTGCACATATGTCTTTATGTTATGCTGCATAATTCACAAGAAATTCATAATTTGAGACTATATGGGTTAAACCTCCATGGTTTGTCTATACGTACATTTTTCATTACACAACTCCTTGGCAAGAGGAATGAGTAAACAAACTCTCAGAATGCCTAGCAGTACTACTAGTATATTTCTACATATCATATCAGCGTGTCAGTTTGTATCTCTTGATGATCATTCTAAAGATATCAAGATTTTATCACAGATTTTACAGCTTGACTTGTCTGCCTTGTGTCAACCCAGAATAGTTTTGTACTTTATCCTCAAATTCAATGACACCTATACAGAGTCTGTCATTTGTTTATAACTTAAAAAGTTACATTCTGTGGCACATGGTTAACAGACTGGTCATATGCTATTCACACACAATATAGACAAGAGGGACACACAACATTGTATCAAACTGTCGTGTTATTTCACTGAAAAACAACAGAAAAACTGTAAAAGATGATATTGTATCCTTCAGTCACTTTATGTTACATTGAATTTTGTAGTTTCATGGACCACGCAAGAATCTGGCACCAAAGTAACTGATTTCATATTTCATAGCTGGCAATAACAAACAGTGCACCAGCAGAGCATAATATGTTACAAAAATATTACAGTATAGCAACATACATAGTTACTATTATTTTAAACATTTTGGTGTCATACATATTTCTGTGTAGCACCACTACTTCTCAACAATACCATTTCAATATGACAGCTGCCCAGTGCTGGACTACTTGGTTTACATATTTCTTTGTAAGGTGTGTATATGTAATTAAACACAGATTAATACATCTCAAAGGATTAGTTTCTTCCTGGTGGGAATAATAACACAGGTATTTAAGTTACTCAGACAAATCCCAATACTCAAATTTTAAACATTACAAATATTTCCATTTCAAAATATTATATTACACATTTTCTTGTTGCATAGAGTTTATAGAAATTCATGTTAGACTCAAATGATTTCATTAAGTTTTAGTCATCGTTATAAAACCCCTGGCAACTTTATAATACTATCAAAAACATACAGTCAAGAGGCCATTTTTTGTTGCATCAGAACAAAAAATATTCTCTGGCGTGTGAGAATTATTTAAATTGGACTGACATAGTACCAGGGGTACATGTCAAACATAATCATGTTTATTTCTGAACACAACTGCTCTATTTTTTTTAAAGAAAGTCACTTCACCTTGTGTTTGATTTGTATTAGGGGTACCTGAACATGAAAAGACACATGTAATATTGTGTATCTGCACTGGTTGACAATTTAGTATTTTCACAGTACAGTCCCTTGCCAAGTACTGTAACCTGGTCTGTACCAGTGTTGGTTATTTCAATGGGAAGGCATTCAATTATAATTTTGTTATTGATATTATTACAGTAAATACTTATATGTTATGTGACACTGCAAAATATTGGTTTTGTCAAATAACATGGAAGGATAGCACTGGTAACATTAATTTCCTTCAAGATGCTCTGAATGCATCACTCACATATCACTCATTTCTACATTCATATGTATCATTAGAAAAAAATACATAACTGCAATGTTGCTGATTGGTTGGTGATCACTGATCTTGTTTCCTGCCACAGCCAATCAGAATCAATTGATTATTGACTGCCAATAAGAATCAATTGCTCAACTCATGTTGGATGGAGTTTTTTTTATCATGAATACAACATTCAAAACAAATAACCTTCCTTCAAATGAAAATTCACCTGTGTTGGCAATCCAAAGTGATAAATTCAACTTTTGTTTTTCAGGTGATAATTTTGAAGTTTTTGTTTGGAGAAAAAAAAAGTTTAATTTAACACAAATAGCTTTCCTGATATTGTGTTGCTACATACCTTTTTCGATAATTTCAATTCCAATATAAATATTTGAAACAATCTGTCGCACTGGCTAGACTGAATGATTCTTTGTTGTTTGTGCTCCACATAATACTTACACATTCCTGTTACTTACATGTGTAAAGACAACATTGTGGAGTGCAAACAACTACAGATCTTTCAATCTATGTACTATGGTACTACTACTAGCATGAGTTAACTATTTTTGTAATTTCTATTATTGAAAACACAATATGATACCAGCCTAGTCCTGCTTGCATACGGAGGAATTCGGGACTCGATTCTGACAATTGTCCCTCAGAGTCAAGTCAGTAATACAGACTCGTGCACCGTCATGTAAGCAGGATTAATACCAGCCTAGGCCTAACGGGAAAGACGTGTAAAAAATAAGAATTATACATGCCAAAGTATTTCAACATCTCCCATGCAAATACGTTTTACGCTAATGCTATCAAGGACTGGAATAATCTACCAGTATCGATAAAACAGATATCACAAAGGAATGTCTTCAAAAAAGCAGTCAAATCATATCTGTCCAGTACACTAAGGGACCACTAATACTGGAAACAGCGTGTTTATTCCCTATTAGCTAGTTTGCCTCGATAGCTTTCCTTTTCATCTGTTATTCTTTCCCATTCCATGTAGTCAAATACTTATGCTAATCCTGACACTTTCTTGAATCACTGTACGGACCCCACTGGAAACAAGTCTTTGACTTTCGTGGGTTATCCAAGTAATTCAACAATTTGTACCAGTTTTTACTTGTATATCTGCACTGTCGATCTTGTTGTTTTACTGAAATAAACTAAACTAAACTAAACTAAACATGAGTGTGTCATATAATAGTATTAGTATTTGGGGTATTTCGTGCTTTTTTTTACCATTGCCAATCTCAATGACGAGTTTAACAAATGTAAACAAACCCAAAAATTCAAAATGTTGGATCGGTGATCACAACAGAAATGTCTGCATGACACTTACACTCGCCTGAATGCGGCATTATTTTAGCTTTGGGGGCTCTTTAACAGCTTATTTTTTTGGGAGACATGTGAAAAGACAATGGAACCGAATGTGATCGAGAACAAAATACTTTTGAAATACCCACCTCAAAAGGTACTGAGCGATCAGATCGATATTCCTTACAAGGTCAAAGGTCGATAATATGGCTGACCGGATATGGTTTGTTGCTATAGAGACACCTTGTCGCAGTAACGCGCTCCGCGGAAAATGTTTACCATAGCTACATAATACCCTTTCTTCATTCACTATCAATCCGCGACAACAATATAGTCCAAAGAAAACTTGGATTAAACATCGCATAAATGATAATACCTTGCATAAACAGGTAACAGCAAATGTTTGCTCTGGATTTCAAGTTAATTTTTTTCTGTTTTCAAAAGCAGTGCGAACGTTTTGATCCGCGAAGTGATATAGGAAAATATAATATGGTAATTAGACCAGACAATGTAATGGATCCTGAACGGGACTTTGAACCACACTCTCGTTGATTATTTTGTATTTTTACTTTATTTTTACTTGAATTGTACATATTAGGAGCTGAGTGAGGCACCGATACCACCAAGACGTTTACGGAGATTACATGGCCCCACGATAAAAATGTCTGTGCAGGATTTTCGGGGCAGTATCACCGTACACACGCCGGACTGTGTGGAGTCGTTGAAGATCGACCCTGATGATCGAATCTACACGACGGTACGTATTGACTATGTTTACATCGCCATTTCTATGAACTTGAATACCCTGTTTCCATGACATGTAATCACCCCATAACTACTCTCTAAATGATTTGCTAAGTTGAAAGGATGATGTCTTGTGTGTTACAATAAGTAGTATAAAATATAATGACGTTTCCGTACGTGACAGACATATTTGTAACGTTACTTGTATGGCTTCTTCCGTCTTCCTTCGACATTTGACAAAAGTGTATGCATGGGGTGGTTTCTGCACAATGTATGGCCATCTGCAGCAACAAAACACAACTCCACATTTCCTGCAATGAATCACCCATAGTGGGTCTCATCTGAGGGTAGCCTAAATCCAACTTGAAAGACATTGTTGATATTTATTTTGTATAAAATTTCCTTTCATGACATGATATTTGATGTTGTGTATCTCGAATTAACTGACCTCAATCTACTCTTAAACAAACAGTATTAGAAACCACCAGTTGAGTATGGTACTCGTCCGTCTAATACCACACACTGCTTAATTCACATGGTTCACTGTTTCTCTAAATACTACAACACATCAAAGTTACATGTAATTGTTTTTAATTCCAAGCGATATCAACCAGAGACATTTTCCTAATGTTTCTTTGTTTAGAGAGAAAAAAAATCCAACCAACATATTGCACAGCAAATGATATGATAATCACATTTCAGTAAGCTATATAAATGCTAATGTAGTTAGAGGTGTCAAAACTTTAGTTTATAGTATGTTCATCACCTTTATTCAGAGATATTTGACACCTTTAAAGTTCTTGATTACATTGTAAACCAGTAATTAAATTATTGTGTACATACTAGAGACTTCAAAATACAAATGTAGATAGTTATCTCTAGATCTTCAAAATGACTTTCACAATTACTTGCTAGTAGTAGTTAAGTGTTAGGTATATTTTGTCAGAATTTTGGATAGTGCCAAATATCACTTCAGACTGCACACAGATTTAGGATATATCATGGGGCTGATGAGGAATACTTTTGTGGGACAATGAATAATGGTAAAGTAGTTTACAAAAGTAATTTATTTGAATATAGAATTTGATCTTTTGTTGTAAAATGCATAGCTACATTCATCTCACTCTCCAAGTACATTTGTTTTACATGTAAGTACTGGTACATATATAATTTTATTGCACCAGCAACCAAGTTGACCACTGAATGAAAACTCATCCAGCAGCACTTGAACTTAGTCCTTCAAGATCCTAACATTCCAACAAAAAGATCTCCATTGTGTTTCCCCAAATTGTGGGCATCAATAACTCATTGTCCAGCACTTAAATTTACTAGCATCACTTGTATGAAGATTTGAAACTTATAATATTGAAATCAGCCCAGTAATGAAAATATGCAGCCCAGAGACTTGGTTATTTGACCCAAAATACTGGCTCGACAGAGGCTGACAGTTTTGGCAAATGACATTGTCAAGTCAGATAGCCAAGTCTCTAAGTATTGTTCACAATCTTGTATTTGTACAGGTCAAACTGTCTGAACAGCTAATAATTCTCCACAAGGTACATTTATAAATGTGATTTAATGACTTAAGGTCATAAAGCACCCACAACTGACATTCCAGCATACCCTGCTCCTCATTCTTTAACAGGTGTCTGGTTGCCATGGAAATGAAATTTGCTCAGCATCAAACTTTCATGTCTTGAACATAGATAGTATTTGATGTATTTGTTATTTTACTCATTTTTAATATAAATTTTCAGATGGTGAGGAAGGCTAACAGAGATAAACTGTTGTCACGGCGACCATGGTCAACACCAAATCCCAGTCGGACTGGTACATCAGTGTCTTCAAGAGCATCATCATCATCAGTGAGATCACTGGATCAGATGGCTAAAATTCAAAACTGGATTAGTGAAAAATCTATCCGAAATATTCAGGTTAGTCATATATATAAAATATGTCAGAAAACACCCCCTACTTTCACCCACTTGTTTGTCAGCAATCCATGCTGTCTTCTTGGACAGAATATTATTACTTTTCTCATACAAATAAAATGATGACATCTCAAAAGATTGATTAGTCAACCTACACAAGAGTGTTGATTATTAATCAAAGTAGGCAATACAAATGTGGTTGTATGTTTGGTGTGTTCTAGTTCTATCAATGGTCAAATCCTAACTTATAATTCTGTAACAGTTTGATGCAAATTGTAATTTTTTGCTGCCAAGATAGAAATAGTGCTGTCAATTTCACCATATCCACAAAATACTGTAAGATTAAAGCAGTTTAAGCAGTTTTGTTGGCAACATCATACATATAATACTTGTACATTAAATTTTAAAATCAGAAAATGTAATATTATTTGCTGCAAATTTTTAATTCCTAAGTCATATTACTATAGCTCAGAGACTTGGCTATCTGGTTTTACAATGTTGTTCGCCATAACAATATGCCGAGTTGAGCTAGGTAGTCACATCTCAAGGCTAATATTACAGAACCAGAAATGAGAATATACAATTTGCTTCAGTATAAATCGACTACCTAACAACAATCAAGTATACCTTCCAGTCAGATTAGAGATTACAGTAAATCCCTTATCACAACAAGTCTTTCCGCTGGCAGACAGAGATCAAACTCTACCACAAACACCAAAAAAAAATAAAAAATTGAAAAAAAGCTCTGTTGGTAGAATGATTTATACACTCCATACCTAAACCTCCAAATGTGGACATTTTGTTGGCAGCAATTCAAGAATTATTATCGTATTCTAGTCAAGTTAGAACTAAGTTTGATGTTACCATGGCAATGGGTGATATACTCAAGTCCATAATAGTGCGATCAATGGCTAGATTATTTGCCATGAATGTGTAAAAGCTTATGCCTAAGAGAGTTTGTTGATTAAATAAAACACATGACACTGTGGCTGACACCTGACCTATAGACAAGGCATTTGTGATCAAAGAAGCATAACATTCTTTTCTGCCTGGAATGACAGCAAAGAGAAAAACTCTTATGTGACAGTGTTTGCATGAAAAGGTTTGCAAAGAAATGGGAGCACCTTTGGGACAATGTTTGATACATACTGAAGTCAGATTACTAACTACTAAAGTAGATCATGAAAAGGTTTTACATCGCCAACTTACTCACCCCTCGATTTTGGTATGTTCCTATTGTTTCTTTGGATGGGTTTAACCATGTAGCCTCATATTAGGGTGGGAGGGGTAATGAAGTACTGAAACAAAGAGCTCATGCCTGTTTTAATACAACCAATGGGTTGTGTCATTCCATGTAGAATAGTATAGTGTGGATTCTAGCATCATGTCAAATTTATTTCTTTTAACAGTTACAAAATAATGTCAAAATGTAGAATAATTTACCGAGTAAAAATGATATTTTCAGTAATTATATTACTTTATAGGCATAGAAACACATAGATAGACTGTTGATTCCAGTTTGAGGGGTGTAACCTAAATTGAGAACCCTAAAGTAACTATAGTGCAATACATTATACAGTGTTTTCCCAGCATTTTTTCACAAGATGGCGTATAAAAATATTAATCAGCTGTCACTACTTCAGCGATCAATTGGTTTAGAGGCTATAATAGCATATCCCCTCCTATTAAAAGGCAGGGCTTTCATAAACAGGAACTATTGAGTGGTTTGGACTGTTTTGATTACAATTTGACAGAAAGCAAAGTGGTTTGAAATGCAATTTTCATTATATCAACAAGTCTCTTAGAAATTACAAGAGGGTTCATCATTTCTATAATCTTGTTCAGGTAGAAGATTGATGTTATAATACTTTTTATATAAAATGACAAGGATCTCACTTTTGAAACCAATTAATCATATTTTATAGTACAATATGCATGTATTCAGAATTAAAACAAGCAAAAGGACTAAACTAGTAGTATGGTTTTAGTCAGTGGGAAACTGACATAAGTAATTAGTCAATCCTAAATCCATATCCCCCAATTGACGTCAGAATATACACCTTCCACCAACTGTTGGTGGTAGGTTCTATGGTCACAACAAAAGACAGTTTAATTACTATTGCCAATCCATTCAAATTTTCTGTTACAACTCTATCCAGATTAAAACTTTGTTTGCTACGTATTGTGATGGCATTGCTGGACTACTTTCCAGATAATTACAGGCGTGTCAACAAAACAGTTTTGAGTGACTAAGGTTAAAGACAGTACTGAGCAGTACGAAGTGAACAACTGATGCATGCTAACATACTTTATACATAATGCATATAATTCCGGCAAAGTGAGTTAAAAGTGGATTTAGTTCCGGCAAAGTCAGTAGAGTGGAAGTACAGATTTGCATGGAAATGGAATCCATTTGCTTACTGTTTTACAGTAAGCTGACATAAAAACAGTTTTTAGTTTCACATAATAAGCAAACAGATTTCAGACTGTATGAAGGGAAACAATTACCCTTTTCGCTAACACAGTTAAACTTGTAATTAAATTCAGAGACTCAAAGTTTAGTACAATTGTATTAATTTAGTCTGGTGAAACTGGAATACTGCTGTCAATGTATCTACATGAAGTTTTATTACGAACTATTTTGTGGCCTAAAATTAAGTTGAGAGATGCAGAAAAAAAATTACAGAGAGAGAAAATGTTAATTATTTAAATGATTTTTGACAGTAAATGGTAAGAGAGAAAAGCTCTTTCTTTTTTTCTTTTTTTGAGAAAGTTAAAAAAAATAGTATCATTTATTTGTCATATTAAAGTATTTAATCACTATTTTTTTAAATCTTCACTTTAATGATTACATGATTCAGGTTATGATGATGCAGTAAGATTTATTTTGTACTTTTGAGATTGTAGATTCTAAATAGTAAAAGTCACCATAAAATCATTTAGTGTAAAGTAGTGTAAAGTTAGAGTTTGCAGCCTTTGTGTTGTTTACGACATTTGTTGGTGATGAAACCTAAACCTTGGTTTAAATGACTACCCTTGAATACACAAATCAATAGAAAGGAGGAGTTTCAAACCAATCAATAGTTAGTTACCTAAAACTACTGAACCATTCACTTAGTCTTTTTGTCCTACCCAAAGCTAGCTGCCCTGTTCACTAATACCATGGAGATTTCAAATGGTATATAGTCCTCTAACGATGCAAAGTAAAATTGCTACATTTGTAAGTATTAGTACAGATAGGCAAAATTCACACAAAAGCTAATAATATGTCCTTGGCAAGTGAGGGACTGCCCAAGAGTAAAGTTTTCCTTATGTGATTTAGAATATTAAAAATCAAAAAGGTCCTTAGTAGACATCAAAAAGTCACAATTATTTTCAAATTACTATTTAAAAGTGACCATAAAATTTCACTGCTCGGAACCATGAACATTATATTCTTAAAAAACACCCCAAAAAGAATCAAGTTATCAACATTATTACCACAGTGTCTTGAGAAAGGCTAAGTTTTTGTCAACTAGAACAAAAGAAAACTTTTAAATTTATGGAGGTTTTGAACGTGTTTGAATGAGAAGTAGACACATGATATTTTGTTGTTTTTAAAAAATTACTACTCCTTTACAACAGATTATCTTAGACACCTATCGTGAATTTAATTAGAATTTATAGGAAATATTTTGATTTTAAAAATCCTTTGTAAGGCCAAGACTTCTTTATAGAAATAAAGCAACAACATAAATGATAATAATAATAAATTGATGATATTTATTGCAAAATGGGTATGTTTATAAGCTGAACAGCAAAAATATTTACATTTGGAGTTTTTGCTGTGAACTTGTTTTTACATCATTAATTGTACATGTAACTTGATGCAAGGTATACATTGATGTCAGTTTGTTTAATATCGGTAGAATGAGCGCATTATTTATATGATTTCACTAATACAGCAACAAACCTGCAAGTTTTCATAAATGCAAAAACAAATCTACAAGTTTTCAAAACTTTCAATATTTGACATGCTGTCTAAATAGCCAAGTGTATCAATAAGTTAGCACGCCACATTGGCAGGTAACATATATTGATTTATGTTAAGGACTTTAGTCAAGTCACAATCAATGAATGCATACACACAGACAAAGAACTCACCTCTTGTGTTGACATTCAGTGTCTGCGTTGCTTAGAGATGTCTAAAAAATAACAATATATTGAGTATATGTTTTATAACTTTGCAATCTTTGAAGATTTTTTAAACTGAGCAACGCTATCCTATCTAAGTATAGAATCATTTAACATAAGAGATTAAAGTAAATTAGGTTGTATGTAACTGATATTAGAACACTTTATTTGGGTAGTCTAGTCTAGTCTAGCTGGTCTTTGTTCACAGATTGGAAAGGATGACAGTCCCTGGATTGGTAAAACGCAAATTACTTGAAGTAGATTATGTGAAAGTTAGATTATTACAGATATTTCAGCCATTGACTTAGACTGTCGACCGTCGTTCATACCTTTTTTGCTACGTTTTATCTACAGCTAAAGTCGTTGCCTTGCTCCAATCCGGAGCAATACTATAACCACGTACTGATTGAACAGCGAGTGCGAGATGCACGAGCCTTCAGCACTCACAGTTCCTGCTTTCGGCACTCATAGTTTCTATCAGCATGCATCAGTATTCAGTGCTATGGAGTGGGGCGATGACTTTGTTTTCGATGAAACGTAGCAAATAAGGCATGAACAACTGTCTACAGTCTACCATTGACTGGATGATTGAGCATCATACTAGGCTACCAAAATTTTAGTTAAATTCTCTCAGATTTGTTGGTTGGATGTAGTAGTACTACTACTTGTAGTAGTAGTAATGTCATTGAAATATTGTAGAACAACTCATTGTATTATGCTATCACTCCACGATGACTTTGATGAACAGTATGCACTTAAACATTAAATTTCATGCGCTATCATCAAAAAATGAAAGCTTTGATTACAAAGCCAACTTTATTAATTCTAGTTTCAGATATACTGTAGTCTTGTAAAGCACACAACTAAAAAAAGACCTTTTTAAAAATTAACCATTCAGTGTGGTTGTGCAGCCCTAACAAATCACCATAAAAAGACCCATGGGAATATAACTCCAAGGTTCATAGTACAAGCCATGCATTGTTTAAAGTACATTGTCTATGACCAGTAGGACGTCTGACAGCTCAGTATATGATTTAACTATAAATGAATACATGCATACCACCTGTATATATAATTATGAACATGTACATACCACTTTTATACATGTAATTATGAAGCCATAAATTCCATCATAGACCCTACACGTCTGCACACCTTATGACAAAGAATGTGGTTAGAATATCATAATAGTGCTCTATAACTTCACAGTAGGGCCATAAGCGCACACATACTTTGATGTACAAAATTGTCTGTTTGAAAGAGCCTGATTAGCATGTTATTCTGTCTGAGACTGTCACTCCACTTGTATTCCATAGTGTACCGAGTTGTTTGTGTTTCTGTATTACACTCATCAATAAATTGATCAATTATTCAATCAATCAATTAAAACAATCGATCAATCAATCTGTCAATCAACATCATTTATATATATCAGATACTTACAATGCATGCAATCTAAGAATTATACAATTATACATTGACAATTGCAATGTTTATCCAATAAATGCAAGGTTTTTGAAAGAGTGTTGTTAATGTGTAGAAATCTATTTTGTGAAGTTACCAATGGAATGTGGGTCTTATAGAGGAGTGAAGCTGTTGGAGCATGGAATGAAAGTAGTGGAAAGGGCAATTGAAAGCAGACTGAGGGCAATAGTCAAGATCGATGGGATGCAATATGGTTTTATGCCAGGGAGGGGCACAACTGATGCAATATTTATTGTAAGAAGAGTGCAGGAGCGTTACCTGGAGAAACGGAAGAAGCTGTGGATGTGTTTTGTAGACTTGGAGAAAGCCTTTGATCGAGTGCCACGGAGTGTGATAGAGTGGGCTTTGAGAAAGAGAATGGTACCGGAAGTGTTGGTTAGAGCGGTTATGAAGCTGTACGAGAATGCAAAGACCAGAGTCAGAGTGGGATCAGGGTTGTCTGATGAATTTAGGGTAGGAGTGGGTGTACATCAGGGGTCAGCACTTTCGCCACTTCTGTTTGCAGTAGTTGTAGATGTGCTGTCTGAAGAGGTGCGAAAGGGGGAGTTGTTCGAGCTTCTCTATGCAGATGACCTGGTGTTGATGGCAGAGTCCATGGAGGAACTGGAGAGGCTATTTACTGCTTGGAGATGTGCTTTCGAAGGAAAGGGTCTGAAAGTGAACATGGGAAAGACGAAGATCATGGAGTGTGCAGCAGGCAATGAAGTCAGGGCAAAAGCAAAGATTGACCCATGTGGGATTTGTCATAGGAGAGTAATGAGAAATTCGATACTGTGTACGAAGTGCAGGAAATGGATTCATGGAAGGTGTGCAGGAGTAAGGAGAGTGACAAGTGTGATGGCAACAGATTATGAGTGTTGGAAATGCCTACGAGGCGGAGAGTTTGTTGGTGATAACCCGGAGCATGCAAGTGCTGTAAGTGAAAGGCTGCAGGAACTGGACCGAGTGAAAGAGTTCTGTTATCTGGGTGATACCTTAGATGGTGCAGGAGGCAGTGAGCTTGCAGTGACAAAAAGAGTGGGACTGGGATGGAGGAAGTTCAGAGACCTTGAATCCATACTATGTGGTTGTAGGCTAACTCTAGCAATGAAAGGTCGGATTTACAAGGCATGTGTGAGGCCAGTTATGACATATGCGGCAGAAACATGGGTGATGAGAGCAGTGGAAGAGGGTATCTTGAGGAGAGCAGAGAGAGCTATGGTTAGAAAGATATGTGGTGTCAAATTGAGTGACAGGGTTGGCTCAGGGGTGCTAATGGAACGGCTAGGTCTAGGTGAGTCAATTGTGGAGGTAGCAAGGCGTAGCTCTCTGAGATGGTGTGGACATGTGCTGAGGAAAGATGAGGGAGAAGGAGTGAAGAGGGCATGGAATCTGGAGGTGGATGGAAAAAGAGGGAGAGGGCGACCAAAGCTGACATGGAAGAGTATGGTGGAAGGACAGTGTAAACAGATTGGATTAAACATCAATGACTATGGGAACAGGCAGAAATGGAGGAATGTGATTGCCACATGGAAAGAAGGACAGTCGGTGACCCCCCGTCAGGGGGAAGAAATCGACTTTAATTAATGATGATGATGACCAAAGTGTGTGGAAGTGGCCTGTATCACTTGATATAACCCACCCCCACCTATGCCGAGATTGCATTTGTATTAGAACAAAATTGGTAATACACATTAAAGGGTATAAGGATAACTGTAACTTACTTTGGTTGATGTTTCTTTCAATCACAGGAAAAGGCTGACCCTGAGACCAAAGAAACAAAGAAGATGTACATGTCTCTTCTAGATGAAGAAAATGGTTTTGTCAAGGTAAACATTTCATCTTTCATGGCCAGTGTATCCCTTTGTTTGAAAAAAGGTTCTCTAGTCTCTAGTTGTGTACAGCCAATCGTTTAATAGTTCTACCAAGTTTACTAGTCCTGTTAATACCTTCCCATTGTGGTATAGAGCTGATGTATATTGATCATTGTGCCAAGTTTACTATTCCTGTAAATATCGCCCTCTTGTGGTATAGAGCTGATGTCTAATAATTGTGCCAAGTTTGCCATCTTAATGGATAGTGGCGCCTTGTAATAGTCAGCTAATATCTAGTCATTGTAACATTTTAAAAATCAATATATGTTCTATTATGAACTTATGCAAACATTTTGATCAAAGTTATCAATGTTTTATAATTTTGTTTTTTGTTCACAATATATAATTAAAACATTATTTTCCTGCACTTTGTAGGAAGTAGATGAATTCGTTTCAAACAAGGAGTACCTAGATTTAAGGAAAAAAGAAATGCTTCACAAGAAATGGAGTGAGAGAGTTTACGATCCGCTACAAGCACAGGTTTACAAAGGCATGAAGAGAGAATATAGCAATGTAGAGAGAAGAAAAAGAGATTTACATGATGATTACGTAGATTACTGCAATAGAAGGGTAAGTTGTATGGCTGTGTCTGTGTATTCATATACCAATTGTGATTGTTACAGATTTTGTATTTTAAATTTCAGACTCAAAATTAAAGGAAAAATCCTACAAAAATTTCTCATATCTTGAAACTAGGGAAAATTATGCAATAATGGAAATCAAAAGAGTACTTGGATAATCTCCTAGTAATGCTGTCAAGTAGAAAAATCCCACTCGAAGGTCAGAGCATATTTTCGCATTGACGCAACAAAAAATGACGTCTTGGCAGTGTCTTGTAGAAAGAAGCCTGGGGTTTTTATGACCAATTTGAAATCCATGTGCCGTACATTTGTCATTTCAAGGGAGTGCTGTCACTGTACTAATGTCATTATATTCTTTAACTTCAAACTTGCAGTTATGTTAATTATTTTGCAAAACTTTGTTATTTCTTTCCTTCTCTGATACTTTTATTCTGCATACTTCTTGCAGTGTATGTATGCTTTTAGTACTAATAGTGTCTCAACATCTCTGCCATTTTTTCTACATTGACTTTTTTCTCTAGCACATTAATCGACCGCACACAACGCAAACTGTTCGACCTCGTACCATGTGTACGTTTAGTCGAACATCCAGATATACCTATTGACTAATAACTGGCTTTATTCTATCTCTTGTAAGTTGTCGATGTGCTTTTTTTTTTTTGGTGTTGATATGTTCCACTCCATGCATGTAGCATTTTCACACATTTTATCCCCTGCCTGTGAACCCCAGTGTTAATAACTTGAAGACTTGTGGTGTTGTTACTCTAAATGTTGCATATCTTGTGTAGTGTAATGAATCCCAACCCAGTCTATTGCATGAGTCGTCAGACAGAGTTTCAACCCATCGTAGCACGCCAATGGTTTTGTTATAGATAGCTATAGTAATTTAATTGGTAAGGGAAAGAAAAGTCAATATTACCACACCAGACTACAGTTTTTCTGAAGTTTTAGGCAAACAGAATGCATAGTGTGGGATTTGACAAGAGAGGACAAGCTGAGTAGCAAAAGTGAATGGCAGTACAAATATATACTTAGTCTGGTATGATAAAAGGTTTTCATGGAAAAGTAAAACTAGAATTGTCTTGTTCGTTTGTGTACATTGGATCCTGGAGTAAGTGCTAGAGTGTATAGTGTGTATACTGATTGGTGCAAAAATTTGATAAAATCAGACACTTTTATTCTTGGTATTTTTCCTGTGTTTATTATCCAAATTCCTAGTGTGAATCCTAGTCATCCATCATTGTGTGTTGTAGTCAGCAGGTCAAACATGCATGAAATAATAGTGTTTGACAGTTTGTTGTTGTTTTTGAGTATTTAGTCAACTTATTGTGAGCCTACTAGAAATATTCAGTGTAAAATGTCATAATTTGCTCAAAGCATGGATGAGTAAAGTGAGAGACATGCCTTCATTGTTATTATGTTAATCAAATTGACAGTTTTTGAGAATTTTACATCACAGGTTGTATGAAAAAAGACAGACAGAGAAGAATTTCAAAAATGTGTCTAGAAAATGCTACATGTCTGAAGTCAGCACCAAAGACGTTGCTGTCACCTAGGGCCTAAATTTTATAAACATTCAAATGTGATTTTTACTTTGCTTTTAAAAAACTTTTGCAATAATGATTTGGTAGCTTTATCCATCACAAATTCAGGGGGGGGATACAAAGAGGGTCGTTGTACACTACTTAGCTTTTTCAAAAACTTTTTTTTTTTATTATTTGACAATTTATCATTGTCCACCATAGTCAACATTGATAAATGAATAAATCATTGTTAGTAGTCACTAACTTCATGGACAGATATCTCAGTAATGTTAAATGTTTATTTGTCTTCTACACAGCCTGTTTTCTTAGACACAATGTCAAAAGCAGACTATAATCCTTTACAATTACAAGTTCCCAGACCTGCACCTATCGTAGCTGAAACCAAAACTTTTGATGATCCTCTCATAGCACAAGAAAAAGTTAGAAATGAGGAGGATAAGACAGTAGTCCGATGTATGACAGGTAAGTGGAAAATGTCCTGTCAATAATTATCCTCGGCTAAATTTTCTTTTCCGGTTTTGACACCGTGCAATTGTGCCAGGTTTACTATTTTGTTGAAGGGTGGCATCTTGTTATGGGTTGACTTCTAATCTTTGTGCCAGGTTTGCTATTCTGCTAAAGGGTACCATCTCGTGATGAGGTGATTTCTTATCTTTGTGCCAAGTTTGATATAATGGTTGAAGGTGCTATCTCATGATGAGGTGATTATTTTTGTGCCAAATTTGATATTTAGTTGAAGGTACCATCTTGTGCTGAGGTCATTTCAAATATTTGTGCCAAGTATGCCATTCTTTTGGTGGGAACCATTTTGGGGTGACTTCTTGAGAATCTTTGTGCCAGATTTGATGTTTAGTTATATAGCACCCTGTATCTTCTTTGCAAGGATTATATTATCAATCTTCAGTGTGTTTTATAGAATACACCTTAAGAAAAAAATCATGTAATGTATTGTTCAATATTGTTTTGACAGGTAAAAGTTTGTGTGATAAGGGGATAGAGCAATATCGTCTGCCACCTTTACCACTGGTTCCCCTTGGAAGACATGGCACAGAATGCAGTACATGGCTCGCTATGCAATTACATGATATCGACAGTCAAGTTAGATATCAAAGCAGGTAAGTACATTATCAACATTTATCAAGAGATTTATGGAGAATAATTTTATGTTGATATTTTAATAGATTAGATATCAAAGAAGGTAACATCATTATGGAAATTTATCAAAATTCATTAAAATTTACTGATACAGATTTATTGACATGATATTAAATCAGAAGAAATAAAAATATAACTCAAGCATTCACTGTTATGAAGATTTATTGATTTATTTATGCCATGTCATATCTATATAGAGGACAGTTTTTCAGGTGCCATTTTTGAAAATCTTGAAATATTAAACATTTACATTGCATGCCTAAAGAGGGCAGTATTCATTTTTTTTTCTCATTTTTTTTTCCGCCAACAGAAGGAGAATGAGAAGCAGTTTTAATGACTCTCACTTTGACTTTGAGCAGTGGGCTGGCATGACCTTTGACCCCAAGATAGTTGACGAAGAAATGCAATGTCAGAAGAAACGCATGTACTCAAATAATGAGCAAGTGTTTGTCTTCACGTAGTCTATCCCACACAATCTACTTTTTTACTGAATACTCCAAACAATCAATCATTTTTCCATGGCCATCATCAACAACATTGTTTGCCAAACTAGTGGTTTTTTTCCATATCTGTGAGAACAAAATCATGGAAAAGAGATCGACATTAAATGACAATCATGTTGAGAGTATTAGAACAGTACAACTAGAGATCTGTATGTTGACATAGAATAAAATGAAATAGACTAGATTATGGTTAGATGACAGGAATTGTGTAGTTTTTTTTCTCTTTTACGTTTTACCTTTTTTTCAGACCGATGAATACATTTTCATCAAAACATAGTTTATGATAAGGAACATATCATAATGTGAAGCTAGCTAGTTCAGAGATTATAGGACCAAGATTACTATTTGAATGACAAGTCCGTCCATTACTTATCCTAATTTTGCGTCAGTACTCACTTGTTACTATAGCAACATGTAGAGAGGTAGTGTCAACCTTTTGATCAAGCAGTGCATGCATTTCTTCTCATTGCATCTCTCTCAATTATCCTGACTCACCCGACATGCAAACATCACCATGACAACCTGGGATACAGTTACCAAGGCAACAACAATGCTCCATCATCTCTATCAATCCATCACCAAGATGTCATAACATTCCATGCAAAGTGATTGCCATGACAACTAAGGATGTGGTTACTATGGTAACACAGTTTTATGATTCAGACAAGGTGCTGCCTATTGTGCCAAGAAGACATCTATACTTGTCATTGATAAATTTTTTTGTCTAGTGAAATGATAGATAAACACACATTACCCATGTAGCTCATTGTGCACATTTTGCTTGCAGTATCACTCACAACAGTAACATTAGGAAGGTCAAAAATTGTAAAAATTACAACAGTAAATTATTATCATGAAGCGAGTCTTACAATGAATGAGATTTTAGTACATAATTCTTTCATATATACTTTGAATAATATAGAATGCATCTTTCAATTGACCTACCAACAACTAACAATTTTACAAATTAATAAAAACGATAGTGTGTAGAATCATATTTGTACTCCAAGCCATTTACAAAGAATTGAAAAAACCAATGTTACAAGACACTTGGGTAGCCACTACAGTAACTTCAACATATCTTAAGTATCAAGGATATCCGTAAAGCCTGGAGAAAAATAGTCATTGTAACTGTAGAAACATATATAACAAATATTAAATGTTGTATCATATACACCAAGCCAAACCAATCACTACGATGACTTCATCATTTCTATTAAATTTCACGAACTGAAATAGGTAAGTCTGTAAAGTACGCCATGATGGGGCGCCCTCGCACATCAAAAAAAGACAAGGCCAGTGAGGGTGGAGCAACACGACATATCTTACAGTCTAAAATTAGGTCTGGGAACTGAGTTTTTTAATTCATACTTTTTATACACTGGAGAATTAGTAAATGTGTCTAGTGATCAAAAAAATATTGCTGATCAAAAATACAAAATTATTTTTTCTATAACATTTCATAATGCGCTTACTTGAATTCATATTTTTTTATACTTGAAGCTTGTATATTTTGATATGAAATTTACATTCTCAGTCAAGCATTTTTCTTTTTGCAAATGTTTAGCATTGCACAGATGTACTGATTATGAGTTCATAACATGCAAATCTGCTGGTGATATGCAATAGAGCTGTCACTTATAAATGGTCAACATGTAAATTGTCAATCAACATGCAAATGAACAGTCAACATGCAAATGAGTTGTCAAAATATCAGTAAGATGCAAAATAAGCTGTTGTTATGGGAAAGAGTTGTTGACTTGTAAATTGACGGATATAGTTTTTTGCAATGACATGAGAATAGTTGCAACAAAATTGTCAAAGATAGTATCACAAAAACAAAATATTCAAAAGCTCAATTATGTGTCTTTATATTGTGTTTTTATTATTCCTTTTTTTCCTCTATATTTTTGTTCTTAATGTTGTGGGGGTGGATTGTGTTGTGTGCAATAAAATTTGTACATAAAAAATTAGGTATAGTGTTAAACTTACATACTATACTTAAGTTGGCATTGAGAACTTATATGTAGCCTCATCTACATGTAGGTCGTCCTACCTGAGGCAGTCCCAAGTCCTGCCTGAGGTAGGATAGATTTGTGTCTCCATGTAGGAAAGTTACGGCGTGGATGTCGCGCATTCCTTCCTGACAGTACATAGGACGAAGTCAGGAGGGTTTCAGGAAAACCTCTCAAAGGTGTCCTAAGTTAGGACGGTTTCAGGACGGTTTTAGGACGCGTTTACGTCTACACGTGCTTCAAACTATCCTTAGTCCTGCCTCATGTAGGATTTTTAGTGCCGTGTAGATGGGGGCTAATGTATGTAAATATGTGTTATTTACTCTTTTCTTACAGTCTTCTATGTGACTTTGTCCTTAAACTTTTTCCAGGAAATTACAAATTTTTAAAGAATTCAGGAACGTATATGATAAGAGAAAAATGTACTCATTATGTTTAAACACCCGTGTTCTTTCAACAGCCAATGAACAAAGTAGGAATATGAAATGAAGATATTATGATGTCTGGTCTCACAGGCCTCCCAATCCAGTTGTAATTTGCGTAATATTTTCATTTGACAGATGTTACCCTTATGTCGTGTATATTTCAAACATGAGAACAGTCATGGCACATAAAAGCCCACTTTGGATGTATTTAGGTATACCAGTACAACTATAGTAAATGTTGATCCTTAACATAATAATGATTGTACATATAATCCCCATGGCTCTATTGATAGCACTAATCATAGCCTCTACTTACATGTAGGGTCTATGCTCTAATACAAGGACCTTTGACCTTTGACCATTGGACTGAATCATGGGCCTTTAAATAATTGGAATTATCAATTTTCAAGACGTGATCTGTTAACTGATGTACTGACGTGGTGATGCTCTGTAAACAGGGGGAAAGCTAGTCAGAACTTTTGGAAACAGGGGTTGAGTTTTGTTGAGACCATTCAGTTCTCATTTGTGTTAACTGTTGAATTCACAAAAAGTTAAAAATTTCACCACGATATTTCATTTAGTGGTAGAGGAACATCAAAATAAAAAAAAAATGAAATAAGATCATAATAAGAATGATTAAATTATTAAATATTGACAATTCATACTCACATTTTGTTGATTTGTGTATGGCCTGTTGGACCAGACTATAATGTCAGATATCATTTCATTGCAAATATTTCTACAAATTATTATTTTAAAATTCACGACTGAAAATTTCTATATTTGTACAGAATTTTTTTGAGACGATCAATTTATTATTATTGGTGCCAAGGTTTAGGTGCCAATATTTTTAAAGGTTGTCACCACATGTTGTAAATAAAAACAAATTGCTTTGTAACGAACAGTGTTCTATTGATTTGATTTGATTTATACACAGACACACACACACACACACACACACACACACATACACATACACATACACACACATACATACATACACACACACATACATACGCACATACATACATACATACATACATACATACATACACACATACACATGCATACACACACACACATACATACATACATACATACATACATACATACATACATACAAACAAACATACATACATACATACATACATACATACATACATACATACATACATACATACATACATACATACATACATACAAACATACATACATACATACATACATACATACATACATACATACATACATACATACAGACACACATACATACATACATACATACATACATACATACATACATACATACATACATACATACATACATACAAACATACATACATACATACATACATACATACATACATACATACATACATACATACATACAGACACACACACACACAGACACACATTTTATACATTGATATCAAGCCAGTGTACACAATACCATCAATGTCTCAGACGATTGTAAACAGTTCGGCTGATAAGAAGTGACTGTTTCAAGGAAAAGTTTGTTTCATTTTTCAATAGTGAAAACTACCTATACTACAAGCAAACCACTTTCCTACTTAATAAATTACATGAAATTGTTCTCCAAATTTTTGCATTTCAGTAACTTTTTAATTTATGTTGATCCTTTTTATAGATATTACAATATAAGGCACTGAAAAGAAAAATGAAGAGTATACACACTTCTATCACTGAGGGCGCTATTTTTCACAGGATGGACTGAGTTGCCTTATTTATTGACAATATTAACATCAATGAAATCAATACATGTTGTTGAAAGCAACAAGAATTGGAGTGATTTTTAACATCAGTTTGAACAAAATTATTTTTTTTTATCAACGTTTTCGCACCATTGATCCTGTTTCGTGGTATTTGTACATGGTTGTCTGGTGCTATTTATTTCAAAACTATCCTGGCATGACTTTCACTCATTTTATTTCATTTTTTTCAAATCAAAATTGAAAAGATGAGTTTTGTTGATCAGAAGCAATTCCAATGTTTCCCTAATTCAAGTATGATAACATTTGACCCGTTTTGTGTGTTTTTGTTGTTGTTTTTTTGTTTGTTTGTTTGTTTATTCGTTACAATCAGCAAATGTCATATCTGTAAAATCACAAGCAAAATCGTTGCAAGATAAAAGAATTCTCTTTCTCACATATTAAAGACAAACACAAAATACGTACGCCTAGGTAGACACATGTCAGCATAATTTTCAACCTGCCCAATAAATAAATTTAATAAATATAGGTATGGTCTGACTTCATGACCTTTCACCTACACTTCTCACTACCTCGAATCTTTACAACAAGTATATGTCAATCATTGCGATTCTACAATAATGCAAATTTAGTTTTGCAATCTGTTTGACAAAGTAGACAAACGTTACACGTGGTTGATCCATTTGTAACACACTATATTTCATTTCACTGCGTAACAAGACACAGCACGCATGTTTCAGGCTATGACTTAACGTCCCTTTCTGCATGGAGCTCGCTGAAGTTACACAAGGCAGTTTGGAAGGAATTTCCAACAAAAAAAAATCTTATAAATTTTCCATCTAGTTTATTCTAAATCACAAACCACTTGTCCATGACGAGATGATACAGCGTGAAGCTTTACGAAGGTTTATTATGATTGAGTAAAAAACAATATATGTAATAAATGACACCTGGTGTCTGTCATAAGAAAGTAAAGTAACGTACATGTGCATATCATTCATTCATTCATTCATTCATTCATTCATTCATTCATTCATTCATTCATTCATTTTGTGTATAAAGACTGAATCAACTCTAGTCCATTATTCAAGGCCCATTCTTAAATGAGTTTGAAAATAACTGAAACAAAATATGAATTACATTCTATATTGAATGTTAATTATGGTTTCCTATCACCACCACATTGTGCCAGTCACGAACTATATCATATTTAAATCTCTAGGGAATCAGATTACAGCTGTTGTCTTAGTCATATATCGCGTGACAGATTAGAAATCTTTGAATAAATATCACAAACTATGTCGTATATTGTAGTTTTATTGAATGATTTACTAATAATTTCATTATTTCGTTAAATCGTGGGATTCGTTTCTGACAAATTAAAATCAAAACGAAAACTTCCATATATTAAACTTAAACTTCTATTGTGTCGTTAGAAACTTGTTACTGTACCCGCTATGTGATGACGTCATGGTGGAATTTATGTAGAGTGGTAATGTTGATGTCAAAGATCTAGAGTGAATATTACGGTCGGATAAAGCTTATCAACTAGTCAATGTTATAATTTTAACTTAAGGTACATACATACCTTGGGTGACTATCAGTATCTGACTAATATAATGCATGTCGAGATGTATTTTAATCTCCGATCACAATTTGTTTTCACGCAATATATTTTTCTCTCTCTACAATATCTGCATCTCTGAAGAGAGGAGAAAAACAAATGATATTATAATTGAGTGGGGCCTCGGACGAATTGTGATTGCGAAGAGCAAAAGACATCGCGGCAGCACTTTGAAATTTGTACTAGTCACATATTTCATGTATTCTAATTACTACATACTTTACCACACTGATTTTAAAACTGTGAATTGTTTGCTCTGATAGATTTTTAAAGAGTTATTCCGAACACTAGGGACACGTATTACACTTAGGGAAACATATTCAAGCCACGTTCTATTTAACCAGTAGTAGACAATCAAAGAAATACTACGCGCCCCTATGATTCCCGAAACGTCAACCAGGTGGACATTCCATTCTATGATGACCAGGAAAAGTCACTGTGAAATTTATGGTTCCTATTACCGTATCCTATTGATCTAACTTGGCATGAAAATTACGTGATGAATTCTTTTAAGCTGCAAATTTTACCCATGCATTTTAAGATTTTGTTTTGTATGGTTTTATCTTATTGTACAGTGCTTTTGAATATTGCAAAAATATAAGAGCTTTAAAATTAATCGGAAATTAAATCTAATGATAATAAAGCGATCATGACGTCGACCCTATTAAAGGAGTAAACATATATTTTTAACCTATTGTTGAAAGGTATGTTTACAGCATACAACTTAGTTTGCTTGGCCTGATGATAACAATTCTCACAAGATAGGACATATTTTTCCGCTTACATAACGAAAAATACCCTTCACAACCGATGCCGTAAAAAGGTATGTGGTTTTACGACGACGCCTGATGTCAGGGTTCACCAACCTTTGTAGGAACACAGCATAGTGATCATGGTGATAAAATGTCTACGTTGGACTGTTGACGTATAGGCGTGAACTAACAATTTACTGATACTCCATATCCTGACATGTAATCAATAACCACTGATTTGTTCGAATGATAACACGTACACCGATCGATATATGACCCGATGATGTCATAGCAACACAAATACGCTAAATCTTGCCACTTCTTGTCACGCCCATCATGCTATGATGACTTATTTTGATAACAAATGCAGACTAACTTGTATTTGTTAAAATCTATGATATATCACCAGGCTGCATTATAATACAAATTTATGCCATTCCATTTCATGTTAATACATGGATTAGGCTCTTTTTTTCTTATGAACAGTTATGTACCTTTAAAATTCAAAAGTAGCTGAAAGAGAAAGGGGCGACTTCTTTCTGAAACGACAAACGTTGTTATTCCACTCACGCACACATACTCACACACACACACACACACACACACACACACACACACACACACACACATGCACACACACACACAAGCACACACACGCATACATACATACATACATACATACATACATACATACATACATACATACATACATACATACATACATACATACATACATACATACATACATACATACATACATACATACATACATACATACATACATACATACATACATACATACATAAGTAATCAAACCAAATCTATCGATCTGTTGAGCAAATTTAAAGTTGTTTAATTCCATTGCTGTCATGATAGATTGTGAATTGTCGGGACCTTTCACCTGTGGAAATGTTAATTTATGATCATAGAGTGACCTCATGTAGTTAGCATAGGTACTGTGCAGACCGAGTGTTTGTACAACTGTTAACAGCAAAGTAATACTGTGCAGGGTGACAACTCACAAATGGTGGAGGCTTGCTGCTCAGTTCAACACTGGGTGCTAGTTGTAAGTGGAGCTGGAAATAATTATCTCGATCTAGAAAGTTGTCTCTAATTTTAAAAAGTGCCACACGTCGCAATTGTTGTTGCACCCTCCTGCCGACCATCATAAGCCTGCTACAATGGGTGTGTGTCGCAATTTTGTAAAATGACTTTAACCAAAAGGGCGGACAACTAGTGAGCTTCTGATGTACCAGCACCGTATGAATACAGTACTCATCGAATGAAAGCAGAGATATACTACTTGTATTACGTAAGTATAATTAATACTTTTGTGGTATCATAAATATATAATGGGTTTAATCTCATCGGTTTTTTAAAGAAGAATTCTGGACGCGATGACATAACTTTATCTTTATGACGAAATATAGTATACACATATTTCATCATCAAATATAACAGTTGTTCATCTATTATAAATATAACTATTCTTTTCCGAAGACACTCTCCTGGTTAATTTTTCCGATGCGATGTAATTTAGAGATTTATCGAAATTTCAAAAAACATTCATTTCTGATGTACACCTGTGACTGTAGGTAGCGAGTTGTACCATAGCAACCAAACTATGGACGCCATTAACTACATGTATATCCTCAAAAACTACAACAATACACATTATTAACTTCATGACTTCATACAGCTACATTCAACTTGTAATAGGTTTAAAACCTGATATCAACCATTAACTTGTGATCAATAGATTTATTTTTCAAACGAAGACTTCGGATTTGGAATTGTCTACGAGATCTTACATGTAACTGAGACGTACACAGTTAATCCTGGTCGACTTCGTACTTTATTTACAACAGTTTTGTTTGTCCTGTTGTGGGGAGGTTTGACACACACACAGGGTATTGATTAATTGCTACTCCCTCTGGTGTTAAAATACAAAGTCCTTTGTGTATTTGCAGTTATTATAAGATGCCGTAACAAAGTTTGTAAATAGTTTAGACTCGTATCAGAAATAAATAAAACCAACTGCATATGATACAGCGCGAGCAATACTCTTACGAAATATCAGTAAATACACACTAAAGTGTGTGGCCTGACACAGAACATTAATGTTTAACTTGTTATTTCGTTTGCAATAGAAAAAATAAATGATAATACAAGTTCATTTATATATGTACACGCAATACATTATACGTCCAGAGTTGAATGGTACTGTCTTTTCTAATGCGGCGACCATATTAGGATCTACGATAAGTTATTACCGTGAGAAAATACGAGCTTTTTCTAGAGATACTTATATAAGGAGTTGTATCAAAGAATCTAAATAGCTAAATGAAAAGTGAAAAGTGAAAGTCACCTCTCTGTACTGTCTCTCCATCTGTCACTCACTGTCTATGTCTCTGTCTCGGTGCCTTTGCATGTCTCTCTTTGTCTGTCTGTCTGTCTGTCTGTCTGTCTGTCTGTCTGTCTGTCTGTCTATCTGTCCGTCCGTCCGTCCGTCTGTCTGTCTGTCTGTCTGTCTGTCTGTCTGTCTGTCTGTCACTGTCTGTTCTCTCTCTCTCTCTCTCTCTCTCTCTCTCTCTCTCTCTCTCTCTCTCTCTCTCTCTCTCTCTCTCTCTCTCTCTCTCTCTCTCTCTCTCTCTCTATCTCACTCACTCTCTCTCTCGTATGGTACTGAATTTTTTTCTCCTACATTATTTTTTCTTTTACAGATCGCTTAGGACGTAACCCACCAACCATGACGTCACAAAATATAATCGCTCAGCGATCGGCTAAATTTGATAAAACTCGGTATATGAACCAATGCATTGAACGTGGTCATGCAAGAACAATGAAAGTCCTAGAAAAACAAAGACGAACTTCTATGATGGCCCTTATGCGAGAGACTACTCAAATAAAATTGGATATTCAGGCTCAGAAAAAAGTGAAAATGACCCCGTCAATTGCAGATGCACTCAATCACAAAAGAGTCAGTTCGAGAATGAGTAGTCACAGCGCCACCTATCGGCGTAAATACCAACTTAGCGTGGTTGATGAGATTGAGGAGCCCCTAGATGGAAGGTTCACAGCTGCTGGAAATACCGATGGTAGACGATCTGTACCGGCACCAATAGTTAATAAAACGGCGAATGGGGTTGTTAAAAACGTTCAAGGACCTGGCGGGAACACTTTTTTCCAGACTGAGTTCGGTGGATCTGATATGGATGATGGTAGTGATCGTGATGGTAATCTTACGGATATATCAGACGACGAAACTAAAGTTGAGCAAACTAAAAAAGTACCTGTAAAAACGAAGAAACGAAAAGAATCACTCAAAAAGGAAGATGACACACAAAGAATAGTCGAAGAAACCATTCGAAAACTGAAACTAAAACATCCGAAGTCTAACATTTCACTGGCAATACCAACGGAGGATGCTACAAGTATGCTTGCTTTGAGAGTCATCAATAGAAGACGGTCCTCGACAGAAAGTATTAGTTTTAGGAAGAAGAAACCACGGAACAAATCAGCACCATCGGATTCAAAAAGACAAGATGCCTATAGGCAACTCGAACCAGAACCTGGTGAGGCAAGTTGGAAGAAAATCGAAGTGACCCCGTTTATGAATATTGGCGGGAAAGAGGCTTTTCGTCTGCCATCATTGGTCTCTGAAGAGGAGGAAAAAGCAGCACAGCAAAGGAGGGCCAAATTATCAAGGTCTGCTAGAAATAGAAGGAGATTGAAGCAAACTGAGCAAGATACCTTTATGCTCATTAAGAGAGCTGAACAGACCAAAGAAAACGAGAAGGTTATGGAAAAATTAGAGGAATATATGACTAGAGTACAGCTTCAGATGGAAGCCGATCAGCAGTATAGTAGCGACGACACCGACGACTTGTATGATTTATCTGGCGACGATGATGCTTTCATGCCCAACGAAAACGAACATCAGGGACCAGATTTCAGCTCGGGTTTCGAAATAAGCACCGCAATTTTCTAGTAGTCAATTAGATCGTAAAAGGAAAATGTTCTTTCCCAGCCCTGCGTCGGGGTTTCGACAAATCCGTCAACATTAAAGTGGCACGGACTGAGTTCATAAGCTTTTTACTGGAGTGAAAATACTTACATAAAACCTCGCTCAAACTATTCTGGAAAATTTTAGTGTCAATGCATGCTTTCTATGACATTCTGGTAGTGTTATAACAGTTGATTGCATAGCAGGGATTTCACGTACAATAAATTACATCATCGGGATTCTTTATAAGTTGTCTTACTACCAGGTTCGAGTACGGCCAACGGCAAGTGTAGGTGAAGTATGTTTCAGCTCAGATCTCTATAGTAGTTTCCAACAGAAGTCAGAATTTAATACTACAGGTATACTTTTTCAATATTCAGCAAAAATTACGCCCGAAAAACATTCACAGTCAGCTTGTGCCCCTTAACTTGACCGTTTATTTATTTAGCGAAGAACACTCGTCGTCATTCAACATTCTTCTCATTGTGTTCGAACAATACTAGTATGACAATTATATTACAGTGCATGTGGTGTCACATTCTGCTGCAGTGTGTGTGTGTGTGTGTGTGTGTGTGTGTGTGTGTGTGTGTGTGTGTTTGCTAAAACTGGACTGCCCTTGTCAAAAACAGGTTATTCAGGTTAATGAGGTTAGGATCGTTGTTCCTGTTTGTTTGTGTGTGCACGGTATAAAGTTTTATTGACAATAAGTCTCATGTAGATGTACTACTTGTGTGCGTTCTGTTCATAACAAAAACAAATAATAAAGACTAAAAAATAATGGTTTATTAAATTATTCCACTGACTACTGTGTGGAAATGAAGCAGTAAATACTGGCATCGACTTCCAGTAATGAGAACGATGTAAGACCATATTCTATGGAACATAATTTCTACCTTGGCGTACTATTCACAACAGTTTCGTCTATTCCAAAACAGAACTTTCGGAGTTGTATGTTTCGGTTTAACATTTTGATTTTACATGTAATGTAAAAAACTTAATACTTAATTTATAGAATAAAAAGTACTAGTTACCATGTAGACTGAAAAAAATCATTGTTGTTGGCGTTCAATAACAAGTGATCCAAATATATAAAAGAATATTTCAGTCTAGCTCGGATGGCGCGACGATTGCAACAGCGCCATCAACGAAAACAATGTATACGGGTCTGTTGATTGTATCTGTTAATTACATATTCCGCCTCCTTCAATGATAGAGTAACCTGTTTAGTACTGCGCTGTCGAGATACATCGTTAGCTGGTTGACCTTGGACGTATGACCTGCTAACGTTGGATCTAGACAGTGCAATGGTAACCCCCCGGGGGGGGGGGGCAGTACGTATACAGGCTAATCATAGAGGTACACTTAATTCTTCTACTTCTACTATATTCGTATGTTTCAATTATCGTCTAATACTTTGTCCATAATGTAAGGAGAACAATGAACAATCACACATAGAATTACAGAAAGTTGCAAATGGATCTTGATATCTTGATCACATACAGATATCGGCACTGAGCTGGAAATGAAATACTAGTATTGGGAAAAAAAATACACTGGCGGATATGCGCTGAATATTAAACTAAGAAAATATACTAACTGTGGTGAATACTTCCTGCATTGTATCACGTACTAACTGTGGTGAATACTTCCTGCATTGTATCATGTACTAACTGTGGTGAATACTTCCTGCATTGTATCATGTACTAACTGTGGTGAATACTTCCTGCATTGTATCATGTACTAACTGTGGTGAATACTTCCTGCATTGTATCATGCCAGTACATTGAAAAAATGTTAATTATCTGTGCTTTCTCATACCTTTGCTGAATTCCATGACTAGTAAAAGCTTAACAATTAAAAGCAGTGTTTGGACAATTAATTATATATTCATTAACTTTATTACTGATACGAATGGTCAGCCCAGAAAACAAAACACACACATACACGACAATCTACCTATCCTTACATACACTTGATCATATCACGAAGAAATGGTTTTGGTGTTCAAAATGTGTACATGTGCTTTGTCTGTTGCTATGAGTGCAGTTGGACTGCTGCTGTGAGTGTGTCAAAAATGTATAAATAGCCATTGTTTACAAATTCAAACCACACTTTTGGCACTTATTCTCAGAATTAAAACACTGTTTGGGATTGTACCATGTATGACACAAATTAACTATAATTAAATATTAATATAATTTAATATAATAACAATACAGGTAAGCAGCCTTACAGAAAACCACTTCTGGAATATTACTAGCAGCTAAAATCCAAAGCAATAAAAATACATTTTGATGGTGTTGAACAACTTTTTAAAATACAGTAAATAATTATTTTTTTTTTACACATATTCTTCAATTACAATGTCAACTCTGCCAAACCATGCAAATTTAAATATACACATTACAACCAGCTCATGTCTTTTATATTTGAAAACATACCAATACACATAACACTATAATAAAGGATTCACCAATGCTTCACTTACAATCATTGTTCTAGGTGACAAGGGTATTAAAAAGAAAGGCTACCCTGTCAATTCACTATGTGTAAGGCCAAAAAAAACCCACAAAATTGTTTCTGGTCAGCACGTACATCAATTAAATACACTCATGTTTACACGGGTTGTAATTAAAGTTGTTCATACTTCGATTGATCTGGATGAATTCCGTATCTGACAACGTCATCTTTAATGTGAGCATAACACATCCAGTTCTGACTGCAGTATAGTCCTGTGTTGCCGTGTTTGTCTAGCAGTATGATTCCACTATACCCACCAACACGGTCCAACATAGAGTGCACTGCGTTTTTTGTAGCTTCTCTAGGAGTCTGTCCGTTTTCTAATAAGGTCAGGGCTTTCATTGCCAAATTTACTCTCATGATGGCCTCCCCTTTGCCTGAAACGACAATTATAATCATCAAAATAATTTCTTTCATTTATGACATGGGATTAATTAACAGAATCATGACATTGCATTTTTTTCGCAAACTATATTGAAGGAAAATGGCTGCATGGAACATAACAATCATTGTGCAAATAAATAGACAGTCAGGGTTTATTGTGATATACCTATAATCATGTCCAATATAGTTTCCTGCAATATATTCTATAGAGAAAATGTAAATTTTCATCTGATATCAGCTAAAAATAAGCATGGTGATTGTCTGTATAATACAGTATATGTCATGACATGCCTATCAGACAGCACTCACTACTAAGATACAGCATTTCATGCCTCGTCATGCCCATCAGCTAGCACTCAATAGCAAGATACAACATGTCATGCCTCACCATGCCTATCAACCAGCACTTAACTAGTAAACCTTTCTGATGGGAATTTGTGACTTTGGATTGGCCTTCATTCTGGGTTGCAACTTTAACAGATAATGAATATCTCTTCCCCAATGGTGATTTACTTACCTACACATTTCCCCTGCTCACTACCCTCTCTCTGAGTAAATATGTAAAAAAAATCCTACTCAGCAAATAAGCCAAACTGAAAACTTACCACTTGTTACACAAGCGCCACTATAATTATCAGCATAGCCACCACTCCCTGGCAATGCACAGTCACCAACACGGCCAGGCATTGAGAAATTTAAACCACCAGTTGATGCTGCACAGGCTACATTACCATGGCGATCAAGTGCTACAGCTCCAACCTGACAAATTAACAAAACATAACCAAATTTGATGTGAATCTGGCAGATTTAAACTTTCCTCTGTATGCCACATGCTTGTGTCAATCATTAATATATTTTTATTTTAAATATGACAAATTTGATATTTTGATGCTCATAAAAATGAAATTTATCTACAATATGGTGCAGTAAGGCTAAATTATAATCTAATATAATCAATGTTACGATAGGCTGATAGGCATGGCGAGACACGACATGTCATATCTTACAGACTAGACTAACACTTGATAGTTGGGATGAAATGTCATATCTCACAGGCCAGTGAGTGTTAGTTGATAGTGTGGTATGACATGCCGTATCTTACAGACTAGTAAGTGGTGGTTGATAGTGTGATATGACATGTCGTATCTTATAAACTAGTAAGTGTTGGTTGATAGTGTGTTATGACACGTCATATCTTATAGACTAGTAAGTGTTGGTTGATAGCGTGGTTTGACTTGTCATATCTTAGAGACTAGTAAGTGCTGGTTGGTAGTGTGGTATGACATTTCATTTCTTATAGACTAGTAAGTGCTGGCTGATAGGTGTGGCATGACCTGTACAGTCAATTGTTTTTAGCTGATATCAGATGGGATTTTTTTCATTATTCGAATCTGCTTTAAACTAAAAGCCAAGCACTTGGTCACTTGAAGATAATTAGTATGTGAACAATGTCACAGCTGTGATGCTAACACTTCACCTTTTCATCAGCTGCCAACATCTTTTGAAAATTACATTAACTAGTGCTGGATGAATACTTACCTCGTTGGACCAAATGGCGTGATAGCCTCATCCATCGCGAAGAGGTACATTTACAATGTTGCTACTCTCCTCCCAGGTTCATTTCATACATGCACAGCTTAAAGTTAAACCAACAAATTGACACTGCGTACTTTTACACTTCATATAAATTAATTAATTATAAACACCAAAGGTTGTGTGACACACTGATGAATTGCTTTACTTTGGTGTTAAGATTTTTAATATTGCTCCCTTCCTCTTTCCCCATTCTAGAATCCTAAAAAAGAATTGGTCTGGTGATGACATCACAATTTCTCATGACGGTCTTGAAACTCTTTTTGTTTGTCACGACAAAGGGGTTAGGACGTTAATGATGTCACCAACAGAGATCTTCCCATAAACCCTTGCAGGAAACCCTCAAAATATGGCTGAACACATGTCAAGTGCAGTAGGGCTTCTTTACAAGATTTCAAAGTTGAATAAGTTACCAGGTGCTACTTTATCACGCAAAATCATGTGTAAGTAGATAGCTGTAAATCAATACAAATGTAATTAGATAGAAATACGTTTGACTAAACCTACATGGACGGCTCTGAGGTTCTTTAAATAAGGACATCATACTTACTGTATCATGACTTTCTACAGCTTCAACCATCTGCTCTGTAATTTCTCCTTTCTCTGCTGCCAATGCTTCATTATATAGACTTATAGCTCTTTCACACAACAGCTGGTCTCTAGACACACTAGGTATTCCCATTTTTCTTGCAAATTCTTCAGCCTTTGTTGCACAGAGAATGCATTGATCAGTTTTGTCCATCACTAGTCTAGCCAATCGTACTGGATTGGCCACATCTGACACTGAAACAACACCCCCAAACTTTAAGGTTTTACCGTCCATCACCATGGCATCCATTTGTATGTTGCAATCACGATTCAGTTTTGAACCAAACCCAGCATTAAAGTTCTCGTCATCCTCAAGAAGAGAGATTGCTTCTACCACAGCCGAAACAGCTGTGCCATCTTCTGATTTCAAGATTTCATAACCCCTTTTAGCTGCATCACATAAACCTTTGCTGACTGCTGATTTAACAGGTACAGTACAATTTCTTTTACCTGCACCACCATGAACGATTATGACAGGAGTCTGGAATTTGTCAGCATCCATGCTGTTAAATTACAAATTGGAAATGTTATCACCAAAATGCTTAACATGAAAGAATATTAGTCCATATTCATGTATATAGGCATTCTCGTTGATATGCTGAGCTATACCCCTTCTGCCTTCAGCTGTAACATGATTTTCATCACACAAATTACATGTATGCGCACTTGTAATGGATGTGCAGTCATTGCAATGTCAATGCTCGGTCCATGTGTACATAGCACAACACGACACGATAATTAAATTTCTCATTTTGTCATATGCAGTCATGAGCTTGGCTGAAGTACTTTGAACATGAACATGTCACAATATGTATCGTTATTGACAGTGACGGTGTACATTCGTTTGATAATATGCATATAACGAGCAAGCTGAAATTTCCACTCCGCTGTGCCGATCGAAGCCGTAAGTGGGGCGGATCGGAATTTAATTTTCCGTTTTTACTTTTCTCAAACTACTAGTATTCTTGAGCAGCCTGTCAGTTTGCAGAACACTGGGTTCATTGGATATGTCAATGTTTTGTTTTAATTTAAGGAGTGTCTAGTGACCCGCGCCTGTCTCTAGACACTCCGTAAATTCACAATAGACACAAAGTTGTTTGCACCTTTGCACAAACTCATACACTATGCAACTACAAGATGGTTCCAAAGTGGTCCTCGAGACAGTAACGAAAGAGAAAGATATTGGTGTGATAGTTGACAGTCACCTCAATTTTTATTTACATATTCAGAACCAAGTCAACAAAGCAAACAGAACAGTCGGTCTCATTAGACGTTCATTCAAATTCCTAGATATACCTACATTCCAACTTTCGTTCGTTTAAAGCACTCGTTCGCCCAATCTTGGAATATAGTAGCAGTATATGGAGTCCATACAAGAAAAAGGATATTGATAGCATCGAAAATGTGCAACGACGTGCAACCAAAATGCTTCCCGGTTTAAAGAACCTTCCATATTATGATAGACTGAGAACACTAGACTTGACAACTTTAAAATTTCGAAGACTACGAGGTGACTTAATTGAAATGTTCAAAATTATGACTGGAGTCTATGACAGGAGAGTTACAGAAGGACTGTTCAAAATTAGTAAACTTCACCAAACCAGAGGACATTCAATAAAAGTGGAAAAGAAATGCTGTAGACTGGAAGTTAGGAAGAACTTTTTCACTCAGGGATGGAACAACCTACCTGAGAGTGCTATCAATGCTACATCAATGAACAATTTTAAGAACCGCCTTGACAGTTTCCTGGACTCTCAACCCATGAAATATAATATAGACGAACCATACTACATGTAATCTGGACTGGACAAGCTACTATAACTATTGGATATATGGGAGAGCTGAACTTAGAGGCTCAGAGAGCCTGCGTTCAGAATCATCACTGTATTAACTGTTTCACCTGGTCACAGTTGAGTGCACGACGAAGATCTGGGGCTCCCCGTATGCTTGACCATGGATGTATATAGGTATCCCCTAATTACATCATAGACCCTGCATCCATGGCCTGACACAGTTCCTACTTCTTGCGAGTGATCCCTTTTAAGTCTGATCCAGTGTCTGCTTGATCAATTAGATGATGGCGCTGCATCTTTTGGCATGTTTATTGACTTCGCCAAGGCTTTTGATACTGTGAACCATGACATTTTAATATCAAAACTTCAACATTATGGTATTAGAGGGTTACCATCACAGTGGTTCACAAGTTACTTACAATCCAGGAGTCAATATGTTAGCATTGGCAACACTGAATCAAAGAAACAATATATTAAATGTGGTGTACCTCAAGGGTCGATCCTTGGCCCGACTCTCTTTCTAATCTATATAAAATGACATTCCAAATTCTTCAGATTTTTTCAATTTTAGGCTATATGCCGATGACTCTAACCTATTTCATGCTATGCGTATATCAAATTTACATTACCTTGATACTATTAATTCAGAATTTTCAAAAGTGATTCAGTGGTGTGATGTGAATAAATTGACCATCAATGCAGCAAAGACAGTTTACATGCTCATTGGGGGAAAACAAATAGTCAGGAACGATGAGGGCAATGTTTATCTTAAGGGCGTTAAACTGAATGAAGTTGATTGTACATCTTTTATTGGGGTTCTAATGGACAATCAGTTAAAATGGAAAAGTCACATTATAGGTGTAAAAAAGAAAATCTGTAGGTTGACTGGAATCTTCTACAAATTAAGATATATTGTTCCACAATCCACATTATTAATGCTGTATAATACTTTCATCTTACCTCACATTTCATTTGGCTTAGAGGTATGGGGAAGTACGTTTAAATCATTTCTAAATGATATTTTTGTTATTCAAAAACGGATTGTACGCATTATTTCAGGCAACAAATATAATTCCCACAGTGCCCCTTTATTCAAAAAACTCAAGATTCTCAATATATACAATCAATTCAAGCTACAGGTCGCAATTTTCGTACATGACGCACTTCACGACAGACTCCCATCGCATTTTAAATCGTATTTTACCCATTTAGAACATGTTTATGGAACTCGTTCAAAAGATCGAAATATACTTCATCCCCCTAAATTCAAGAGTAGATTAGGTCAAACATCCATCAAATTTGTTGGTCCCATGGTGTGGAACAGTATTCCAGAACACATTAAAGATATCCATTCAAGAAACAGGTTTAAACTCGATTTCAAGGACTACTTGTTGTTAAATTCATAATTTGTCTTTACATTGATCACTATGTATATCTATATATTCTGTTGGTGTATTGGATTTATACTTTTGTATGCGTTTCTTTCTTTCGGTGTGTTTTTGTTTTCATTTTTCTTACTCAGTGTTTTTTTCATGAACTGCGTTTAAAATAGGAACACTTCAAATAACTGATTTTGTAAAAAAATAATATAAATATTGTAACGAGGCTGAACTCGATTAGTTGCTTGACCAACTATTTTTCAGTCTTTTTCTCTACAGTACAATGTATATAAAAAAAACTGCTATGTATTATTATCATTAATTTGAGAATAAATTATTATTATTCATTTATTTATACTCCCCGGTCGTCCTCAACTAAACCGTAAACGGACGCGGACTGTGTCATTTTATATATGTGTCTAGGTATCAATACTGTGTATATTATAAGTTCCTCTTAACTCGCGAGTGGTACTACACGAAACGTGTAGGGTCTATAGTACTACTCAACTAAAGGTACTATGTCCTATGGTGTCTAGGTGTCAATATATATTATATACGAATATCGAACACTCACCTTTATCAGATCAGTATATCACGTAGTCCGTGTTTCAATTACAGTATGACCGACTGCCGTACGAACGTCGTCAATTTGCATAATGTGTACACACACACACGCTGATTGGTTGAACCGGTATTAATATTCACGACGCTAACGTCACACAACAACAACAACAACAACAACAACAACAACAAGAAGAAGTTCGTTTTCATCATTTTCATTTCCCAAAAGAACTTTGCGCTAACACCACAAAGTACTAGAGCATTCTCTACACAGAGGCACATTCCACTATGTCCTATAGCGTTTTGACTTGACCGATAAAATACATACATATCACAGTATAGTATAGTATAGTATAGTATACTAGTAGTATAGTATAGTATAGTATAGTATAGTATAGTATAGTATAGTATAGCATAGCATAGCATAGTATAGTATAGTATAGTATATTTTATTTGACATGAAATAATGTAAGGAATACATATATAGTCAAAAATATACAAAAACAACAAGAACAAAAATAATTGATAAATATAAATATAAATATAAAAACAACACTAAACTACAGTATTGAATACAAAGATAATAATGAATTAGAAAATTTTTCAAAGCTGTTTAATAGTGATAAAACCATCATTTGAGCTCATTATTTTTTTAAGTATTCTTTTTTATAGATAATTTTGAGAAACTTTGATCATAAATTTCAATAGTTCTTTGAAATTGGTTTCTAGCTTCAGTTACAGATGTATTACTACAATCCATTAAAGAATGGATTTCATCACCAACAGCTTTAGTATTACATAAATGACATAGTCTTTCATCGGGGGGGGGGATTCCTTGGTATCGCTGTCTTTCGATTGGTAAATTATGTGCTGAGATCCTGAGTGTAGTTATGCTGATTCTGTGAGAAACATTATTTACTTGTTCTAGATATGGTTCACATACATACTATATGTACGTAATTTGTTGTTCTCAATTTTTATAATCATTGGCATCCAAATTGTATTGATATATAAATGTTTTTCAATTCACTACTAAGATTTGTTACATCAGCATCACTATTAAGCTCGGTTATCTCATGCAACTTATTGACAAAGGCTGTCCATGTGTTACGATGAGTTTTCTTTTCAGAGTTTGAAAGCACACTGTACAAGGTTACTGCATTCTCCATTTCTGATCTGTTTTCATAATTTAACATTTGTTTACAGATTTCTATAATGACTGGATAACTTCCCAATTCAGCTTTTGAGGCAATATTTCTTGACTTTTTGTCTACACCCAACACTTGCTTGCAAAATTTAGAATGTATTTATTCATAAGAGTGTTTATCACTAAACAAATGTTTGACAAAAACGTCATCACCAAGTACTTCACATTGTTTTGATTTGTATAGTGTAAAGTTAAAAGCTCCCTAAACTTCTGACCAATACATAAGAATGGACAAGACTGTGCATTTGAAGAGTTGAAGAGTTGTTTATGGAGATACTGTATGATTATATAAGGATACTAGTGTTTGTCTCAGTGCTCCTAGTGCACGCTGTACTTTCATATTAAACTACATTTATCATACATATGTATACATATGTATATTTCCTATGCTTTATGGAAAGAATCTTCAGAGCGCCCCGTATATTGATACATTTGTAGTAGCAGGATTCATTGAATGTTACAATTAAATCTAAGAAATTAACGTTTCCTAGTACCAGTATATCCCCTGGAACAGCTCAAGGGCAAGTACATGTGACTTGTGAGTATAAATTTGTCAGAGTTCTCAACATATTATTTTTCCAGAGCTAATATAGCTATACCTAGATGATACAGGGCCTAGGCATAACATAGAATTACATAATATCAAACTGTGCAAATATTAACATAGCCTACAATGGTAAAAATCTCGAACGAAACTGGTTCTAAGTCACTTTGAACTTAGCTTGGCCACAGCATATACAAGAACAAGCACTAGAGCAGCGAACTTGATTTAGATTAGTGTAAGTTAGAAGATTTATTGATTTGAGATTAGTGTAAGTTATAAAATTATTGATTTAGATTAGTATAAGTTACAAGATTAATTTGTTAGTAGGTGTGAGATATGAATGCTGTGTCTTTTTACTTCCTCATTATTTCGTTAGTTTGTATTCATCCCATTTGTAGACCAAATCGGCAAATATTGTATTCTTCTTTTTCATTACCGCTAGGCCTACACTCAGATGAAAACGTATCCACTGTGACTCCTACACTATCAAATTAACTAAATAAAAACACTTAGTCAGCAAGGGTAATAGTCAGTATGGTACGTACGTCGTGATGGGGCGCCCTCACACATTGGTCAACCTCTCAGTCTACAAGGGTTAGAAACACATAATTGAGTTATCAACATGTCACGTGTGATTGACAACTTGTAAAGGTCTTGATTGATTTAAAAAAAATAAAGGTCATTCTTCAATTTGTAAACAAAAAGGAGGAATGTACGTTCAGCAAAGTGTAACCAAAAAACAAAAAGACCATATACACAAGTGTAAAAACCATAGTTCTATTGCACTGTATTGTTTTGCTTTATTTTTCACTATAAATGTACGAATAATAAACGTACACTTACAGACACTAAAGTTACAATAGTGAAGGACATGACAAATAGCTCTAACAGAGCTAATGAGACGCCTTGCCCCACCACTTGATTAAACGTCAACACAGTTTGAAGTGAATAATATTACACTCAGCAAGAATGTATTGAAAAAAAATTACAAATCTGAATATTATTTATATAACAACCGGAAAATTGATTTGCATTTTGAATGTTACAGGAGTCATTTCCTTTTGAAAGCAACTCAGAAACCACTGTTTTTGAGATCTGCTGCTAGAGAGTTCTACTCAATCAGCAACTCAAATTCTTGATCACATGTGATCACAACTCCCTGACCGGTAACTTGGAAGTCAACGATCACGTACACGTCATCTTGAACGACGACCAAGAGAATCTTAAAATTCTTTGTCAATTATTTGTATGATATCCTAGATTAAACTCTGGTGTGGTAAATATGGCTCAATTTCTTTATTTACCTCTTCTTTATTCGTTTATTGTCGTTTTTTCGACTTTGTTGTTCCTGGAACAACAAAATTAAAATCTACTATAAACGAATGAAATAAAAGATTAGCTCCATGGGAGACTCGTCATGGGGGAAAGTTGAAGGTATTAGCCACATCAAAAAAACAGTCTCGAAGAGCTCCACCAGACACAATGATACCACAAGGTGCTCAGGCTCATTTAGTTCTGTTTACAAATATAAACAAAACAAAATAAACATGCAAGTAAACAAACAAACAAACAAACAAACAAACAAAACTGACAAATGAGTAGATACATACATGAGTAAACGACAACAAACCAACGAACAACCAAACACTGCCCCCCCCCAAAAAAAAAAAAAAAAAAAAAAAATGGTCACATATGGAAATAACCGTGGGTAAAATCTTCACAGACAAGGGTTCATATACCACAAACAAAATTACAGCATTAAATTATTAGTTGTATTGATGACGGTCGGAGATTAACACCAATGATCATTCAGCCGCGGCCGTTACATGCACAAACCGAGTTCGCCCATCCCTCCATCTCGGTACACAATGACATTGACAAGCATGCATGCATGCATATACAATGAATATCCGTATTCAATAGACAACTAATGAATATTCATCGCCGTATAAATCAAGGTTGTTTCACCACGAAAGTAAGAATACACTCTGATCATTCTGGTCTACATTGCTGGGTTTCAAGTTGCATTCGAAGATATCCGACATAGAAAAAACACACAAGTAAGGTAAGTCATATGTGTACTTTTTTTTCTGGGTGCGTTTTTATGGTGGGTGTTGTCTGCTGATAGGTTTAGACATGTTTTAGACCATAAATAGGTCAGTTTATGGTATGCTCGCTAGCTAAAGTCGTCCATAAACGAAATATTTATCAAGGTCAATATTACATGCGACAGTATAGCGTGACCATGCCATTATTTAGGCCTATGACTATATGTGCAGTTGCGTTATTGCCTGTCTCGATCAAACAGAATACAAAACGCAGGCTAGATGTACAATGGGTCAGGGAATTTCATTATCAACTGACGTTTATTGTATTCCACTGAGTAAGACTGAAGACGAGTTTAACTGTCTCAAACAGCCGAAGGTCGTACCATACTCCCAATTGGGACACGTAATATGTTATATAAGTGGTCATATAACAAGCAGATGCAAAGTGTCCAACAGTCTTTTCCATTTTCTTCTGGTTTTTTTATTTCATTTAATGACATATGCTAAAGAGATATATAACACATATACCCCTACCTCGAGAACAGGCAAACGAGTGAATAAGCATAACTGGTCGACGACGAGGCCTTGAATATTTCAGATATATACCATTACATTTTGTGTTGTTCGTATAACTGATAGAACTATATATATGTCGTACTACAAAGAGATAAAATTATGAACTGTCGTAAAACCCTCTCATCTATTTGCGGCAACTGATTAATAGTTCCACTTTGCGGTAGCGGAAAAATTACAAACATAGATAGAATTTCCATTATATATTACATAACAGTATGAATCATCTAAATGAACCATACAGTCTCAATACAACATTGTAATTTGAGTATCATGAATTTTACAATTATCTGATTCAAGGTCATTATCCTTCGGGGGTAGCGTGTTGTATTTTACTTTTCCTTACACAGGGTACATTCACAATTTAAGTTTTCACTTCGATGGAGTCAGAAAAAAACAAAATGTCACCTCGGTGAACTTGAATTGCGTTCCTTTGGCAGTGAAAGAATGAATCATAGATGACCCAAAACAGTCAGACAGGTCAGAAACGTGGTTCTTTGCACACTGTCAAACACAAAGGAAACGACTATACTACAAAGCTGAAGGACATGTTTCTCGTTGAGCGACAGTACATTGCCTCGGTTGCTGCGCAGGCCAAAATCCCAGGGCATGCGCAGTCGTTGGCCAAGCCCATTCAAAACATGTTAGAAGTTATATGTATGATATATATATATATATACCTTCTATCGATTTTTTGTCATTACTTTTTATGCTTGTTTAGATGGGCCTCCAACCTCGTTCAATCAATAAATAAATACATAAATAAAAATATGCATGTTTGTGTGAGATTTTAAGAAAATGATACCCAAAATACATAATACATAATGGGGAATTTCAATGTAGTATTCGCCTATGTGATTTCACTAAAGAAAAGATGTCTCGAACAAGTTACCTATGTGTAACATTGAAAACTCAACATTAACGAAAATGTATAATGTATCATTCTACTTCCAAATGAACAGGTTGACAACCAAAATGGCACAAACAAACACACTACACACACCCGTTCTTGTGATACATGGTGGAGCACTTCACAATCTACCAGAGGCCTTCTTCGGACCAGAAGTCAAGAAATGGAAGTTGGATGGTATCCGACGGGCTGCCAGAGCTGGATACTCGGCTCTGGTGGCTGACCAAGAGCTGAAAGATGGAGACACGAATGCTGTAACCGCTGTGGTAGAAGCCGTCACAGCTCTTGAAAACGACGGCAATTTTAATGCTGGCTGTGGCTCAAATCTCAATGCCGATGGTCACGTTCGTATGGATGCCACCTTGATGAATGGGAAAAATTTAAAATGTGGTGGCGTGATAGGAGTTTCTAATATCCAGAATCCTATACGACTGGCCAGAGATGTGATGTACAAAACTAAGCATTGTTTACTCACATCACAATATGCTAACAACTTCGCTGAAGAAATGGGAGTCCCCTTTTATGAAGAGGAGAAGTTAATCAGTGGACGGTCCAAACGAGTCCATCAGCGAACTCTAGATAGATTGGCAAAAGAGCAACAGGAACAAGAAGTGACTGCTGCAGAGTTAGACAAGGAACATGACACGGTACATTTCTATTTATCTTATATTGTACTACAAACAAACAAACAAACAAACAAACAAACACACACACACACACACAAACAAACAAATCAATTAATCAATCGATTAAAGAATTTATATAGCCGAACTCTAATACTAATATACTACGCAATGTTCTATGGTGCTGGATACGACTATAGTAGATGTAGATAGATGGAAACGTAACTTAGAAATATCTCCAGTAGTGTTGTATTTAGCACAAGTTTATGTGTTTATTTAACTACAATATAATATAATATAATATAATATAATATAATATCATATGATATGATATGATATGATATGATATGATATGATATGATATGATATGATATGATATGATATGATATGATATGATACGATACGATACGATACGATACGATACGATACGATACGATACGATACGATACGATACGATACGATACGGTACGGTACGGTACGGTACGGTACGATACGATACGATACGATACGATACAATACAATACAATACAATACAATACAATATATATAACAGCGCTATACTATAAATGTTCGAGAGTGAGTTCAACTACATTTAACCCATAAGTGTATACATAATTGATATCAAAACGATATTAAACTTATCCCAAACAAATCATTTGGGGAAATTTTTGACTAACATGCACGTATTTCGAGGTCTGCTGCCTGACCCACGCAAGTACCAATATCTACGTCTCGACAAATAAAAAATATATGTCCTTCTGCGGAAAATGGGAAAAAACTGTGAAAATGACTAAGATGGCCTCTGCAAATATTTACTCACGATTGAAGATATTTCACTAAGTACAATAATAAATACATAATAGCTATAAATTCATAAAACCTTTTTTAAGTTCTGCATTCCAATATGTATTACTATTTCGGCCAAAATAACTAGCATTTCTACAAAAAAAGAATATCTCATTATTTTGATTTAGAAAATACAGCTAGGTTTATAATACAGTCTTCTAGATTGATAACACACATAAATACTGATATGTGTAATTTATATTTTCCAGGTTGGAGCAGTAGCTTTAGATTGTCATGGCAACATGGCATATGCAACATCGACAGGAGGTTTGAGTCACGTGAAGGCAGGTCGTGTTGGTGACAGCGCCCTCCCTGGATGTGGGGGTTATGCTGACAATCAAATTGGTGCATGCTCTACTACAGGTCTGTGTCTTAGATATATCATCAACATAAGTTTCATGACTCGTTTTGATGTCGATTTTTAACTTTTCAGAATTTTCATCATGGCTCCTTTGAACTCTCGATTTTTTTTTCATACTCCCCTAATTCTCCCCAGCCCCCACCCCTGCCGTAAATTCTGACCCCAGACTTATTAAATTTAAAAACGTTCTTTGGAAGATTTTTTTATTTTCTAACTTGTGAAACGAATAATAGAATGCGTGCTAAAATGTAATTAATATATATTTCATCAGCTGAGAATTTTTGACTGAAAAATATTAGTCTTGTTTCCTGTCTCTATTATAGATGGCGGTATTTATCTTGATCATTAATGGAATGTTTTCTCTGTATCTTCTAATAGGAAGTGGAGAAACTATCATGCGAGTAACCGTGGCAGCAAGAGCAATCTTTTACCTTGAACTTGGACAGACCCCGGAAGAAGCTATGAAGAATGCTATCCAGTACATGGTAGACCGAATTGGTGAATTCGCTGGTGGTATTTTGCTTGATAAAAATGGTGAAGTTGGTCTAGCAGTCAGCCCTGAAACTAACGTCATGAGTTTTGCCGTTGTCAAAGATGGCAAGATTAAATTTGGTATTCATCCCGATGAGTTTCAGTTTGAAGATTTGTAGATTGTTCAACTTAGAGAAGTGAAGGGAAGATGAACAGATGGAGGAAGAGCAATGTGAAAACTAATACCATACAATAGTAGAGTGACACGTTGCTAACCCGTGATAGATATTGTGATTTTATGACAATGGATAGTCCTAGTTGTATGATGAGAAAGTTTAATTGTGTGACACCGTGGCTTTGTTTATAGTCTGTATGGTACGCTGTGACATGGCGAGTGACACCACCTACCTTACACTAGTCTATGGCTTTGTATGCTAATTTTTTGTTGTTTGCTGAAATGATAACCGCAAGTCTAACTAGTACAAAACTTAATATGTATAAATGTACTACAAAACTCAGTTCAATGCAACTCAGATAAAGAACTCGTGATACTCGTTAACTTATCACCTTGTAAAGTTTCAGTAACTTTCACACAAAAACTGACGATGTACACGACCCAATCTGATTAAAATTCGTTTGTATGGGCGCCACTTCAGATGTAGAGGAGGCGAGCAGTACAAAAACGTAAACATGTACCAAGAAGGTCAATTCAGGCAAAATAACGAAGGTAAAATATCAATGAACGATTAGCCGACATCCACATCGGATTTTAATCAGATTGATTGTACACGACCGTAAATGATGTGTTTTGGTGATGTAGAAGTTTCTGCTCGAATCATTTCGATTGTAGACCAGTGAAGTATGTGTAATATGTCAGTTTCTCAGGAATGCTCTCAGCCAGTCATATGGACCAGGTATGAATTTTTATTTGAGTCGTCAAATACAGTCAGTGGATATTTGTAGATTTGAGTCGTCAAATACAGTCAGTGGATATTTGTAGATTTGAGTCGTCAAATACAGTCAGTGGATATTTGTAGATTTGAGTCGTCAAATACAGTCAGTGGATATTTGTAGATTTGAGTCGTCAAATACAGTCAGTGGATATTTGTAGATTTGAGTCGTCAAATACAGTCAGTGGATATTTGTAGATTTGAGTCGTCAAATACAGTCAGTGGATATTTGTAGATTTGTACAACTGGAAATTAGGAGTTGATACCAACAAAATACGAACAGAAATTTCAAGGCCCGATGAAAAGAACTTTGAAGCTGAATGATTTCAACTGAATGAGAGTGGGTGGTATGATTGACTTTTGAATTGAATTGCTTGGGCCAAAAAGAGACGTTCCGACTGTTTTATATGTAAAGTGAAACTGCAATAGATTGTACATCAATAAATGTAGTCGTAAATGGGTTGAGTGACAACCATTGAAGTATTCCCCCATGAGAAAATGATCCAAAACTTCCCAATACCATGTGTCACAAATGTTGGCAGTAGGGCCACTGAAAATCTAGATATTCTAGCGATGAGGTTGTCCGCAGATTCCTTAGTCAACGTCGGATAAATGAAACAAGCGGTTTATAATTTTTGTTTTGGTGCTGTATTTAACGATGATGAAACTTTAGAATAATAAAATTGATAGTACACGTATCAGTGTTTCATATTTTACAAGCGATTGACTCCTCCCAATCACTATACAACGCGATAGGCATGTCATTTTCTCTCCCCTACATTTTAAAAATGACGATGTCCCGACATCGCTGTACCAGGCAAAACACACAAAATAGACTGACACAAGTGAGAAATGATTGGCTTGGCTCTACATTTCATCCTAGTAACAACTACGATGTTGAAGCAAGTCTTGTCGGTCAAATGTCTTGCTTCTTAATAAACTCAACTAGTTCCTTTGATGCACTGGAATTGTGGTTGGACACAACCCAATTGTAACATTTAACACACTATAGTAATGCCCTTTTCAGTTCATTTTTGATTACATTGGCCAGAAAACATGGGCGTTACTAGTCTATCAGCTAGCCCTCGACACACAGCCGAACAACGCTATCACATGCGAACTTCGTTCGCTTATAGTTAGAAATTATAGAAGTTATAGAAAGAAAGCCCGAACGTCTAGCAGCAAGACTAGGGCGTTACCAGAGTCACTTGGCACATTCGTGTTAATTTCTTGAATGCTTATTCACTTTACTATCCATCACTGTTGCTAGGCATATCTATGTTAATTTCGTGAATGTTCATTCACTTTATTATCCATCACTGTGGTTATTCTTTTCAGTAATAACACTAATTTGGCTGTTGCTATGGATAATATATGGTAATGAATGGTTGCTAGGCCAGGTTCGAAAACTTCAGTCATGAATGATAGAGTTCAAGGAATTGAATGTTAATGAGAAGAACCTGTATACTTTCAAGACTGTCCTACAAAGGCTGAATTCTCGAGCCAAATCTTGTGCATTTTTCTCAGAAAAAATGGCCCAGATGCAATTTCCATGCGTTACCAAGGATCTGACCATTGGCATGTTATCAGTGGTTTTTATCAAGATACCCCTACAAATCACCACATCTTCCCCTAAATTCTACTTTGAATCACATCATCACCCTTAATATTGCAACAAAGGTTTGATCAGTTCAGTTGTTCCGGCACTTATAACCCCCCCCCCCCCCACCACCACCACACACACACTTGTGGCCATGATTTCATCAAGTTTACATACAAGATCCACTTCGTTGGTGATCTGTTGGTTGTATAATTTCAAATTCAAAACTGGTTCCTGTGATTTCAAGGGGAAAGTCTTTGGTTTGAAGATGAGAACTTCTATAGATTCTTAGACCAAGACAAGTCTCTGGGCTAGATGTCTATATAACAGGAATTCCCAATTAAAATACAAACACCTTCCACACAAAGAACAACTATGACACACATTTTTTTTCTCAGTACAAGCACATTTTAATGAAACTGGTGGTTCAAACTTTTAGTGTTTCTGGTTTCAGTCTTTATACATTATAATTCCCATTTGACAGTTTCAAATGCTCTTCTGGGCAATTCTTTTGTCTCTCTCTTCAGCGATAGTAAGACGGACACCTTTACCTTTAGGTAATGATACCCATGGCTTTACTCCTTTTCCAATGACAAACACGTTGGTGAGACGTGTGGCAAAAGTGTGTCCTGTTGTCAGAAAAAAAACAAAGATAGTGCAACAGTGTGAATAATATTATCTATCAACCATGTTGGTAGTTACATGTAACATACATTTTGGACAGTCATCCTTGAAGGAAACAGACCTTTTGTACTATCACACAAGAAATGCCCAGTGTGAACTCTAACAATAGCAACATTTTGTTGTTGTGAGTCAAAATGAAAAAAACTGGGATTTCTTGCGAGTCACCACATAGTAAGAGATAGGGATACACCAAATTTTGGTACGTAACTAGTAACTGTGTGCATCAGTAGTGCGTCAAATTGGCTTAGAGGGCACACTGGTCCTGCCATCCTATTGGATATGGGTGAACGACGCAAATTGTAACTACAAATGCTATGCATATCATCCTTGACTACTTGGAGGCACCTCTCAAACAGGAATGCCATTCCAGGAAATAAAGGCATTTTCATAAAACTTTGGTTCTGGAGTCATTTCATGATTTTACATCACCAGCTTTAGGCACAACTTGAGACAATTATCAAGTTGAAGTTGTCTCTCTCATTTGGGAATTTTTTACTGTGAGTCACATTGCTTCATAGAGTCAACAGAAATGCATTGACGATCGTAATAGGTGAACAATGAATATTCAGTGTTTTCATTGAAAATAATAAGTGCATCATAATCATGAATATTCATTTTGTAGGTGATGTGAAATCACAAAATAACTCTCAATACCAAAAAGTTCATGAAAGTGCCTTTATTTTCTGGAGTGGTAATGCCCTCAACGTACTATTTGTGCAAGGCAAGGATGAGATGTCTCTCATCAATCATAAAACATAATATCACAAATCAGGTCAGTGAACATTTTCCTTTTCAACTTCACAACTATATTTGATATGGGAACATTCGGTTATTTCACTAAACTACAACAAATACCATGAAATCACATATCGGCTGTATTAATGGCCAATTCAGATTTGGTTTAAAATTTTATTTTGGAATATGGTTGTCTGGCAGAGATGTGGAAAAGTTGGTCTAGAAAACAAGAACAATCATTTGTAATCCTTATTGTTCCACTGATAAGATAACACTAAAGTGAGAACCTGGGATTGAAAACTGGCCTTTGACTGTTCTGGCAATCTTAATATTGATGTAAGGTGATGTTGCTGCATGTGTTTCTTTCAATTAACTCATGCGGATAACTCGTGATATTTATTTATGTTTTATTCATACATTCTAATATTAACAACTTTACCTGCTGCATCTTTTACATGGACAATATCAAAAGATCCTGGGTGACGTTCACGGTTGGTAATGATACCAACTCTCCCCAAGTTACGACCTCCTGTGATCATACATACATTTCCTGTGTAGATAAAAAAATAACATGCAATCAATGTGACACTGAATCAGAATGTTGACCTATTCTTTCATCCAAATACTAATTTTTTTTTTGTTTCTGGCAAGAACATGGATATCAAATTATAAAGCCTGGTTGAACCAGTTCGACGAAACATGTGGGTTTTTATACCTTGGTTGTTCTGCATCATGACAACTCGCGTTTATGTCATCAGTTCTGTGGTGCTCAAAATAAGAGTCCAAACGTTCCAAATCATTGCCATTTTTCCTCATTTTTCATAAATATTGCTGGAGGAATTATAATTACATACTATGTCCCAATATTTTTCTTCATTCAGTTCAAACACAGTTGTGGTCTAAGAATGTTGTCATTACTTGCCTATGGAGTTACAGTGACAGGCCCCTTAGTTCACTTGTATTTTACTTGGCTAAAAAAGAAAAACACTGTACTAAATGTACAATTCTGGAAGTGTCTGTTGCTGTGTACCTACCACTGTCAAATTTGATGAAATCTTGGATCTTGCCACTGCCAATGTCTACCTTGACGGTATCGTTGACTTTAACAAGTGGATCAGGGTAACGGATAGTCCTGGCATCATGAGTGACAACAAATGGTACTCCTTTGGGTCCTACACTGACTTTGCGGACTTTGCACAGTTTGTACTGGGAAAACACAAAACAATTTTTTTTTTCATTTCTCATGCAAGTTTATTAGTTTCTCATTCAGTGTACTTAAAGCTCAGACTATAACCAATGTATAACAGGTCACTCTCCTGAACAACATAAATCGTCAGAAATGTCAACATATGGATATCTTGTAGAGACTTTCAATAGAACAGTGATTAATAATCTAAAATAGATAGCAATGCCTGAAAGGTAGGACTTGAAAGCAATGTCAAAATTTGCCTTTCAGTGTGTCATGATGTAACAATTCATGATATTTGCAAATTGAGTAAATTATCCATCCCTTTTTCTAATGCTGTATGAGCATTAAAGTGGCCATATGGATGAGAATTTGATATTTATTTTGGATTTTTATTTGATAAAACAGTTTCACCATGTTTTTCTACTTGAAAAAATAATGTGAAATAACATATACCAAGTCCATGTTCATAACTCAATACATTGCAAAAAGATGCACAAAGTGTAAAAAGTTTGTTATTGTACGTACAATAACAAACATTTTACACATTGTTTAATGTTTTGCCGTTTATTGAGATGTGAACATGGACTTGGTATATGTTATTTTGCATTATTTTTTCAAGTAGAAAAACATGGTGAAGCTATTTTATCAAATAACAATCCAAAATAAATACCAAATTCTCATCCATATGGCCACTTTAAGTACAAAAAAATGTATTTATCAGTCTTCCTTTGTTTTGTTAATAATAGCTCTTGTTGTGCTACATATTAGCTTGACTTGTATGAATAGCTGGATTAGTAATACACTTGTTCTTCCTAAGGGTGATGCTATGATGATGGAGATATTGACCAAAATAGCGACCGTAATAAGGAAGGCATAATTTTGGCCCGGTTTGACCACATCCAACTGTAGAGTAAGTTAGCATGGCTTCGATCAGGCCATTCTGTTATAAAATGCACCTAAAAGTTCAATAGTGCATAGTATAACATCAATGGTTTGACAAGTACTACAATACATGTCCAGACTAATCATGTACAAATTGTAATCTTCATACTATTATCAAGTCTTGTGTACAAATATAATAATTACACATTTTTTGCATGCTGTCAAGACTGTTTTAAACACGCTACATCAAAAAAGTTCTTTTTCGACCCTTCATGCAAGTATGCTTAGAATGAATACACTGTATGTGGTCACAGACATGTGCAATCAGAACATTGCTCAGGCAGTTCAGAGATGTGCCTTTTCACTTTGATAAAGTGACAAACATGACAGCCAACATGCTGGTAGAGGAGTTGGTTTCTTTGTCAACACATACACTGACTGTGGTAGCAGTTAGCTTTTCCTGTAATGCCCAATCTATGTAGGTTCTGTTTTTATTGACACGGTAACACTACGCTGGACTGTTCAGTAATTTTCATATTATCATGATTACAAATACTTGCATACAAATCTAGCATAACAATAACTGTTTACCTTTGCCTCTTCATGAGTAATTCTGTGGATAGCAAAACGACCTTTAACATCGAAAATAAGTCGGAAATTTTCTCCTGTCTTTTCAATTGAGACAACATCTGTAAGAAAGAGACACAATGTATTCATTGCCACTTGATGACAGGTCTCTGCTCCAAGATATACCAATTAGCAGTTTTATCATAGAGCCAATACTTTGTGGACAAAAAAGGATTCAGAGACTCAGAGTTAGCTATGGGAGTGGTATACAATGTACATATTTAGTTTTGCTTTGTTTCTATCATACTATCAAAACATTATTTCAACATACAAATGTTGAACAGCAGAGATCTGCCAGCAAGTATTCAATTGGATAATGCATATACTTGTTCTTCCTAAGGGTGATGCTATGATGATGGAGATATTGACCAAAATAGCGACCGTAATAAGGAAGGCATAATATCGGCCCGGTTTGACCATATCAAACTGAAGGAAGTTAGCATGGCTTCGATCAGGCCCTTACAGAATATAATTAATGTCTATCCATAATCATATGGGACAATTATCATTTCACTGCAATTTCCATTATGAATGTCTATGTTGTTTAAGGTCATACTGAAATGCTTCTTTGGATCACATCCCTAAATCTTATTTGCTCTGAAAGTACTATTTCAAAAGCGTTGTCTTCTGTTCTAAGTCTTACTATGAGCAAGATATCAGAATACATTGTGTGTATATTTTTGTCAATACATTGTATAGTGCTGCTTTCTAAGTGTGCTTTGTGCAATACATGTACATATCAAACTAGCTTGTATATTATATCTTACCCATGATGCCCATTGGATAGCCAATATCTGTCCTCACTTTGCCATCAACTTTAATCAAACGCTGCATGACAATCTTCTTGACTTCAACGTATGTGAGGGCGTACCTCAGTCTGTTCCTCAGGAAAATGATGAGAGGCAAACATTCTCTGAGCTTGTGTGGTCCTGTTGAAGGTCTTGGGGCCTGTATGAAGACACCATAAAATTAACATTTTAAGTTCTGGTCATTTCAAATCAAATGAAAAGCGTTTTCTCAAGTTCAGCAATTCTTATCTTTCACATCTATCGACTAATATTTTCTTTTGGAGCGTGTTACAGTATGTGGCTAAGATTGTATAGTTTGACAGATCAGTATGTCTCATAGTCAAACTACAATTTTTTTGGTGACAATATGTTTTTACTAAGCCTTGACATGCTTGCTGATGGAGTAAGTCGGGACTTGATTTTGACAATGTCCCTCTCCTGCTCCATCCTGTGAAGAGCCATACATGAAACCAGGGGCGTGTTTGGTAGACAAAATGCCCGCAGACGTTTCAAAGCGTTTTGTTCCTGAACACCAATTGTCATAGTTTTTCGCAGGCGAGCTGGGACGAAGGAGGCAGAAGAGTGAGGTGACTCGCCAAAAGCCAAGACGGCAGCCACGAATTCTCACTTCATCGGCAAACTGGAGTTTTTGTGTAGGATTACTTAGTGCACATTAGTTTTGATTCAGCACTGCTAAAAAGTTCATGGAATTGGTCATTTACAATTGGCAATGGTATTGATAAATACAAATACCTGTCGGCATAATGGTATAGTCGATTTGACATACATTGAGTAATGCAAGATAAACTTGTCAAAGATCACTTTGTTGCGTAAGAATTGTGTATGCATAAATAACAGGCCTTTTTTAGGCATTCTAGCATCCTGACAGTACTGCAAAGGTGTGATTTAACTATGTGCATCATCTTTTCAGTGACGAGTGCTGAATGTACATAAAATGCTACAATCTTCTGTTTGAATGTGCCGCCATCTTTTGTTTTTCACGCGGAACATGCATAATAGTAATACTGTTCGAAACAGGGCCAGGGCACCATGGCCAAACAATGACAAAACGTTTTGGCTACCGAACGCACCCCTGTATATGACAAGTGTAGAACTGTGGCCTTTCACACAAAACCTATCTGGAATGCTAACCCTTAAGCCATAACTTAAATATACACATGACATGTCTGTACGGTCGGACCACAGTTCTACATCCTTGCTTCTGAATCAATGATAAAGTTGTACTTACAAATTTACCGGTGAGTTTGTCCAACATCCAATGCTTTGGAGCATTGAGACGCTTCAAATGTTTCCTTGGCCCACGCGCCTGTGAAAGAAAGTATGTAATTAATTTTTTATGCAATGACGTCCTTCAAACGAAGAAGATTGCTAAAATTTATAAGAAAATATATGGAATACATTCGTCGAAAATTACCCCACCTGTGGCGAGATGTCTTCAATACATTCAATTTAGATTAGGTGTCAACATTGGAATGAGTCTACAATGCATGCTGGAGAACTATAATTGTTCACACCATCACGATAGCATACATTTACAGTAAAAGTGAGACTATATTCTTAGACAGACCATTCCCGGTAATACAGTGAACGTGTATGATTAGGAAAACAATTGCTACGAGATCACGACACTTCGCGGCCATGTTGTCTTACGTTTACTGTACTGGGGATACAAACATGGGTAGTTTCCCAACCCCTTTTCTTGCTGCCAATTGTAGTAATTCGAGAAATAACTAATGTGGTATGTCAAGGAAACATCGAATTACTGTTTGAGATGTGTTCGGGAATAATCTAGCTTTATTGTTGGAGGATGCTTCCAGATTGTTTTCAAGTTGGCAATATTCATTCACTCACCATGATGGAAGCTGGAGGTAAAAAGGACAATTTTGGACCCAGAATGCCCAGCGTCGACTAACTTCCGATAAAAGAAGACTGCCTATGTTTATATAAATTGTTTGCAAAGGTCAATATTTTAAATGTTACTATGCACTTAATAACAGACAGTTGTTGCAGAAGAAATCACCTTTTTCGTTACAAAATTCAGCCAAATTTTGCCAACAACCTGAAAGACTGAAAAGTATCATTTGATATACATGTAAACAAATAGCTTATTTTGGCTCACTTAGGGACGTGACAACAAAGATGGCCGATCATTGAAACGCTGGAAGTTTCGCACTCAATAACGTAATAGCCAAAAATTACTTACGCTGTAAAAAACACAAACTCTTTATTGTCAAAAGTTGCTCCATTGACCAGGAACAATGTTTCAGGTCAGCAGTTGGTTCGGTTATAACACCGAACAAAAAGCTGAAGAGGGAGAAAAGATAGAAGGTGGTACGTCATCAACTGAAAGTGGTGAGGACTCGGGTCAACAACAAGAGGAGAGGCCACAGGCACAAGACCAATCGAGTGACGAAGTTACAGAGAATAAATCGGAGAGTAGCTCAGGAAATGAGTTGCCATTTGGTTTACCCGCCAATGTTAATGCAGAGTTAGCAATTAACAGTGCTAAAGAGTGGGGAAGTAAGTATTTTTACCAGGAAATTCGTTCTTTCACTGTCATGACTGTGTTGCTACTGTACACCGATGACGCAACTGCAACTGTATGTGTGGATTAACGTGTATTTGGTACTGGGAGACTTTGTAAAAGTCGTTGATTTATTTAGAATAGTAAAAAAAAGAAAAACTTTTTTGTAGTCAAAAATAAAATGAAGATGGATGTGATCATTTCAGAGAAAGCATTTGATATAAATGATATTTCAGCATGTTAATTTCATGAAAAGTGTTACACTGCACTGCATTGAGTGAACAGTCCTTTAAAAATTACAAAAAATAAGAATCGTGAAAAAATGAGAGGACGAGAGGAAAAAAATGATGACAAAATATAAGCAATCGTAAATATGTAATGTGTGTATCATATGTTGTTAAAATTTGATGATATTACAGATATCTTAAAAAATTATGGTTAAAGCATCAATGCTAAAGAAATGTAAATATATGTAAATACCTGTCCAAACAAAAACTAATGTAAATATCTTGAGTTATGCTATGTGACTGATTCTTGTATTTATAAGATTTTCACAGGATTTGCAGATTAGAAATCATGTTACATATGATGAGAAGTGAAATAACTGACATTTTAATTTTTTTTTTGTGACAGGCTATCTCTTTAATTTTGCCAAAGAAGGGACCAAGGTAGTAACAGACACAGCCACAAAGACAGCAAGTTACTTGAAAGAAACTGTTGAAGAGAAGGTAAGAGTAACATACAATGACGATGATCAGACATGAACTTCAGTCCTAAAATAGACAACCACTTTTTAAAAAAAATTGTCTTGAAATAGAGTGCTATATCAGACTCATTGAGTTTATTCATTATGCATATAACAGGCTATGGTATCATAGCAGCTTTGTCCATCGTTTATCTATTTCCAGTGTCTGTGGTTTGTTCACACTGTTATTTCACACCCTTTGTATATAATTCAACAGTGTAATACATTTCACCCTTTGTAATTCTTGTACAGTTAGAATATACAGTCAAAAGGATGAGATTCCTAGTCTAAGTTTGGTATTACATGCCTAGGTTATCTACTTGTAATTCTTTGTATTTTCAGACTCATCTTTCAATTCAGTTTATTATTTATAAAATGACAAGTCGATACAGCATGTAAAATATCATTTCTGAAGGCCAGTCACATTTACATAAAATTCATTGCAGTGATTGCATTTAAATACGACAGTATGTTCACTTCATTCATTTGTTGCAGTGTTGTATATTGTCAACAATAACATTGCTATTGCGTAGTTGTATTTTTCAGTCTTTTTTGAACTGCGCAATGGAAAGTAGTTGTTGATATTTGATAGATATCACATGATTATGATGACTAACGCTGAGGTATCAATCTGTACAGCCTGTGCATAATCTCATAAATATTCATCAGCTCGTACAAATAAATCTTTTTTTATTCAGGTTTTATTTGTATTATTCACAGCTGTTGGGTATATTGACATGTTTGCCCTTGAGTTGCAGCATATATTTGATCTGAAGTGAATTATTACAAATGAACTCATTCGTCACAAAAAATTGAGATCATGTCAATAAACATGAATTGTATGAATGATGAATTTTTCGTGATTTAGTGTAATAAAAACATAATTCGTATCACAAATTGTTGTGAAGCTCTTTCCTATATACTTGTTTAAAAATAAAAATGACAAATAAAATTTAATGATTGAAAACTTTAAAGGAGATGTACAGCCCAGCTGGTTTTGCGTTAAATGTATTTAGAAGTTTTTAAAAGCTAGGAAAACAGCTGTGTTGTTTATTTGTTTGCTGTATGTGATATATGAAATAGACTGAGCAGTGATGATGTTGTCTGTCAAAGAGGACATGTATGGTCGACATGTAGAGGTCACCACTGGATATAATGAGCATCCACATTGGACAGTGGTGTAATTTGGCTTCATTTGTATGACAGTACCAATGTACTGCAACCTAAACAATGATGTGAACTGCATAAGAAAAGACTTACACAGAGTCAGTAGGAACAAAAGTAGTTATGTCAGATATGTACATAAATCAATCACTTTCCAAAGTGGAAATCCAGTCCGGTAGAGAAAATTTGATATTTTCACTGCTTTATTTTAGAAAATAGACATGTCACATCAATTGAAGACAGCTGCTTTTGTAGGCACTGCCTCAATATATAACAAAACTAGCTATGCCTGTATTCCTTTTACCTCTTAACAGTTTACTACAATATAATAAAACTGTATCCTTTTCAGGAAATTTTGATGTTTGTCAGTAAAACAATTAAAATGAGTACATAAAATGCAAGAGTTTTACAAATACATACAGAATAAAATGAACAGAACAAGAACTTAAAAAGCATGGGTGTAAATAAGAGTGAACATAGTTTTAAAATGTAAGCACATACATGTAGGGCTAAAATCAAAGCCTGTATGTTGGTTGTGTAAATGAATTGCTGCCAGTGTAAATGAATGCTTGTAGTGTTGATGTCTGAGTCTGCCTCTTCTATCTGTTTGTTGACTTTCAAATTCTAAGTGGATATGTGTTAGCTAAAATTGCCCCTGTCTGTCTGTCTGTTTGTTTATTATGTGACTGTAATATGCGATGTCAGTATTATCCTGTTTTTTCTCACAACCCCTCTCACTTTTTTTGGTGTTTTTGTCAAGTCTCTATTTGTCGTGATTTGAATTATTACCCACCCAACGTACTAAATCAAAAGTGAAAAATTGATATCCCCATCAGAGCAATATGACAATATAACACTTATATACTACTTACTACAATGTGATTTCTAGTTCTAGAAAAGAATTACAAAATTGATTAACATAACAATACATATGATACTTAGTGTTCAGCGAATATTCAAGTCTCAGTAATCATTGTATTGTTAAAACACAAGGTGCTATCTTCCATTATGTAATCTCATCAGAATGATCTGACAATGCACTGATAATACTGTATTAATAAAATTTTAATAGTATTCATTGGTTGTGTATTTATTTTTCAGACCATTCTTGGAGACTTCCATAAAGAGCAGGATAAGTTTATCAAGGAGAAGCAACATAAACGATCTGATGCAGCTGTACCACCCTGGGTTGGATATAATGAAGAAGAACAAATGAAACAACAGATTCTAGCTCTGTCACAGGTACAGTACAAAATAATCTTTGCACATTCCCTCAGTCTCTTTTCCAATTGAGCAACATGTCATTTCAGCTCTTGCTATTCTCCAAAATTCAACTCATGCAAAAATAATGTGCATTACTACAGTCATCAAGACGTGTGTAAATCTTATAAGACTTACCTTTTTTTTTGAATACATGAAAATGATTTTTGATAAATTTTATATGCACAGATCCATTTCAAAAATAGAATAGCTGAAATTATAAAATATAAAAAGTGTTACAAATTACAACAAAGGAGAAAAACATACTGTTATAACTACACATCAATACAGAGAATCATGCCCTCCAAAACATGTCTTGACAAAGATGACCATATATTTGTATGTAAAAGTAATCATACCCATGGTATGTATGTATTGAACCAACAAAAAACTAACAGTACTTGGTTATATTTTGGAGAAAGTGACATGGATTTTGATGAACTGAGGTATTGACTTTATGAACTGCTTTAGCCAGAAACTCATACTGAGAACAATACACAAAAAAATACATATGTATCTTATGATATAGCCATGTAGAATAAAATAATCAAAGGTAATGAGTATAGTTTACCTAACAAAGTACAAACCAAATAGTGCTGTGTAGTATTGTTTATATCAGGGAACTCTTTCCATCAAATTTCTGTATTTGTACCCGAAACACTGAACTTACTTTTGTTTCTCATTTAGGACAAGAGAAACTTCCTTAGAAACCCACCTGCAGGTGTGCAATATCACTTTGATTTTGACAGCAGTCATCCAGTTGCCATGGCAACTTTAACAGAAGATGAAAATTTAAAGAAAATGAGATTTAACCTGGTACCAAAACAGTAAGTATCAAGTGACAGCAGGGTTAGTGTTTGAGTGAAAGCACTGATAAACTAACCAGTAAACAACAAGGTTTCACATATGCTCAATATTGTTTAGCTATTTAGAATGTTGAGTTACAGTCTCCGTAATTGTAATAAGATACCTTCTTTAATTCCAGAATTTACCAATCGCTCAATCAAATAATCAATCAGTGAGTCAATCAGTCAGTCAGTCAGTCAGTCAGTCAGTCAGTCACTCAGTCACTCAGTCACTCAGTCACTCAGTGAGTGAGTCTGTCAGTCAGTCTGTCAGTCAATCAGTCAGTCAGTCAATCAGTCAGTCAATCAGTCACTCAGTCAGTCAGTCTGTCAGTCAGTCTGTCTGTCAGTCAGTCAGTCAGTCTGTCAGTCAGTCTGTCAGTCTGTCAGTCAGTCAGTCAGTCAGTCAGTCAGTCAGTCAGTCAGTCTGTCAATCAGTCAGTCAGTCAGTCAGTCAGTCAGTCAGTCAGTCAGTCAGTCAGTCATAAAGTATTTCAATCACACAAGACTCCAAAACCATAGTTCTATTCAAGGGTGTTAAATTTGGTCACTTCACCTACTTGAATATATGTCTTAAATTTGCTACTGAAAATATCCTGATTTGAAGCTTGTTGTATGTCCAGTGCTATAGGATTCAAAAGTTTAGGACTGTAGTTTGAAAAAACACAGCCATGGTGCCACCATATGTCATGTTCTTGAATTGCGTTGTAAGCTGCAGACTCCTGTTAGCTAAACAAAGTAAATGCCTTGATGTGTAAGTCTATAGAGTAATAATACTTTGATAATAAAAATACTTTATTTTAATGAGGGCAAAAATAGTTGACGAACAACTAATCGAGTTTTGTCCTCAGAGAGAAAAAACAACAACAACAACAAAGGAAAACAAAACAAAACAAAAACATACATATCACACAAATCCGGAGTAGGTCACGTATATAGGCTGGAGCTTTGTGTATAATTATAATGCTGTTAATATCTGCAGAAAAGCACATGTTAGCCTTTCTCTTGAAAAATTACAAACTCTGAAGATACATGGTCTTGACGTATACAGAATATTGTGAACACTCTTAGTGGAGAAAAATAAGATTTTTTTCATTATAAACACATTTTTTCTTCATCTGTCTTTTTCCAGGATCAATGAGCACAATTTCTGGCGCAATTACTTCTACAGGGTGTCTCTTATAAAACAGTCTTCCCAGCTAACATCGCTAGCAGCAGAAACTGGTATGTATGTAGTTACTATTCTGTAGAATGAAACTGGTATGTATGTAGTTACTGTACAGTAGAATGAAACTGGTATGTATGTAATTACTGTACAGTAGAATGAAACTGGTATGTATGTAGTTACTGTACAGTAGAATGAAACTGGTATGTATGTAGTTACTATACTGTAGAATGAAACTGGTATGTATGTAGTTACTGTACAGTAGAATGAAACTGGTATGTATGTAGTTACTGTACAGTAGAATGAAACCGGTATGTATGTAGTTACTATACTGTAGAATGAAACTGGTATGTATGTAGTTACTGTACAGTAGAATTAAACTGGTATGTATGTAGTTACTGTACTGTAGAATGAAACTGGTATGTATGTAGTTACTGTACAGTAGAATGAAACCGGTATGTATGTAGTTACTATACTGTAGAATGAAACTGGTGTGTATGTAGTTACTGTACAGTAGAATGAAACTGGTATGTATGTAGTTACTGTACTGTAGAATGAAACTGGTGTGTATGTAGTTACTGTACAGTAGAATGAAACTGGTATGTATGTAGTTACTGTACAGTAGAATGAAACTGGTATGTATGTAGTTACTGTACAGTAGAATGAAACCGGTATGTATGTAGTTACTGTACTGTAGAATGAAACTGGTGTGTATGTAGTTACTGTACTGTAGAATGAAACTGGTATGTATGTAATTACTGTACAGAAGAATGAAACTGGTATGTATGTAGTTACTGTACTGTAGAATGAAACTGGTATGTATGTAGTTACTGTACTGTAGAATGAAACTGGTATGTATGTAGTTACTGTACAGTAGAATGAAACTGGTATGTGTGTAATTACTGTACAGAAGAATGAAACTGGTATGTATGTAGTTACTGTACAGTAGAATGAAACTGGTATGTATGTAGTTACTGTACAGTAGAATGAAACTGGTATGTATGTAGTTACTGTACAGTAGAATGAAACTGGTATGTATGTAGTTACTGTACAGTAGAATGAAACTGGTATGTATGTAATTACTGTACAGTAGAATGAAACTGGTATGTGTGTAGTTACTGTACTGTAGAATGAAGCTGGTATGTATGTAGTTACTGTACAGTAGAATGAAACTGGTATGTATGTAATTACTGTACAGTAGAATGAAACTGGTATGTGTGTAGTTACTGTACTGTAGAATGAAGCTGGTATGTGTGTAGTTACTGTACTGTAGAATGACTCTGGTATGTATGTAATTACTGTACAGTAGAATGAAACTGGTATGTATGTAATTACTGTACAGTAGAATGAAACTGGTATGTATGTAATTACTGTACAGTAGAATGAAACTGGTATGTGTGTAGTTACTGTACTGTAGAATGAAGCTGGTATGTATGTAGTTACTGTACAGTAGAATGAAACTGGTATGTATGTAGTTACTGTACAGTAGAATGAAACTGGTATGTGTGTAGTTACTGTACTGTAGAATGAAGCTGGTATGTATGTAGTTACTGTACAGTAGAATGAAACTGGTATGTATGTAGTTACTGTACAGTAGAATGAAACTGGTATGTATGTAGTTACTGTACAGTAGAATGAAACTGGTATGTATGTAGTTACTGTACAGTAGAATGAAACTGGTATGTATGTAGTTACTGTACAGTAGAATGAAACTGGTATGTATGTTCTCAGCTAACGTCACTAGCAGCAAAAACCAGTGGTATGTATGTAGTTACTATACTGTAGAATGTTCTGTATTGAATTTATACATTGGTTAATTTTCATAATAAAGATGTTGGTTTGTTACCACAGATTTGTCAGATTGTCACAGCCATCACAGTTCTTTAAGGGGCACAAGCTGTTTTTTTACACTTTTGGATCAAGATTTATGTTGTGTATTTAAAAGTCACTCATAGTATTCTACATACTGAAGTATACGTAATTGTCATTTACAATTGACTGAACTCAAACCTGTTATTAAGATATAACATATAAACGATCTGATGATGTAATTTTTTATACGTATCTAAAAATGTTGAAGAATCTATACTAGGCAGTGAACTGTTCTAGCAATGTCAGAAGGCAATTGTGATGTTATAGAAGACATGCATCACTATACTAGAATAGCTAAATCAAGGTTTTATGTAAATATTCTCAGTTGAGTAAATAGCTTATAAACTCAACTTGTGCCACTTTAAGCTCAGATTCCAACATGTACCACTCACCATATTGTTGGTCTGCTTCTGCACTTTAACAATACAGACAGTGTTATAATTGAGTTGAATTTGATCAACAGGTGAGACCTCAAATACAAGTAGATCAAGTTCAAGAAGATCATCAACAGAAAAAGGTGAGACAACTGTTATTTTATAAACTTTGATAGGCCATATTTACTTGTTAATCCTCTCTCTCTACCAGGGGAGTATTTGTTTAGAAACAACAGATTGTCTAACTTGTTTGCACATTGGTATAAGTACTGAGAATGGACAGTTTGCAGTGTTTCCAAAGGCAATATTATGGTTAATACATAAATTTGAAGATGGTGAGTGAAGGAACAGTAATTCTGCTCAGTATGAGAGGAATTGCAAGTTTGACACTTTGTCTACGTGTAGGTGCTTGGCCCGTAGGTTAATGGTGCAAGGCTGTCATCTGATGGCTTACAACTAGCAACTGAATGCCTCATGTCTGGTGTGATGACTCAATGATGCCACTCTCAATGGAGGCTGAGGAGAGGGCTTTATTTGAGGTTTGATGTAAAATAATAAATGCAATGTAATCTATAGTTTTATCCTGGATAAAGGAAAATTCTCATCAAGTATATATAATAGTTAATTTGCAAAATGTAGAGACTTGATTATTCCCAATGATGTTGTCATTTATTTCATAGATTCCAACCATTCACAAGCAATTGATATTGCTGAGACTGGTGAGAAAAGTAAAAATTACGAAGATGACATGCCACCAGACAGTCCCACAAATGAATTTATTAGTGATGCTTTTAACTCCAACCTGGACCAAGCTGATATACAAAAGGGTATGGAACAGCTAGGAATGGAGAAAAAAGATGAGGAGGATAAAAAAGGTTAGTTTTGTTACTATGGTTACAAGAAAGGTGAACTCAGAACACCCATCCTTAAGAAGGAGGTACACTAGCTGTACGTACAGTATAGAATTGAATTCAAACTCCTGAGCATCAGCTACAAATCAACTTAATGGACTTACACTTACTTATGAGATCATATGCATGAAACCAACCCCAACTCCCAACCGCCAACACTTTGATCATCTGCCAAATGTCTATTGCATGAACCCAATTACAAGTTAGTGTCATATTGCTGACACTCAGTCTTTCTCATGTGCTGCACTTCATTATGGAAGAAATTACCATTAGAATTATGGCAAAAACGTTCACCTAACACCTTCAGAGAGAATCTAAAGACTGATCTGTACCGTGTCTTTGTCTTGTGAGGGGAGATGCAGTTAAATTGTACAGCCTCTTCAAAAAGTATGTCATGGCTCAGCTTCATTTTGGGCCAAAAATGAAACGTTTGAGGGTGGCTGAAGAAAATGTTAATTCATTATTGAAGTAATTACTGTTATGCTTTTGTCTATTAGAATAGAAAGTGATACTTGACTCCCATTTTATGTAGTATTAGTGATAAAATTCCCATTTTGGAATCTAGTTTTGAACAGACTATGTAACATCATAACACTGATGACGTCTGAGAGATTCAGATGAAAGCTACATAGTTGCTTCAAAACTAGATTCTAAATAGGTAACTTTATCATTATTAATGATTTTGTTTATTAGATGATGAAGATGAAGTACCAGAATGGGAAAAAGAACTTCAACAGGAACTTCAGGTAAATACCATTTTGTAGTTCAGCTGACTGTTATTCCTAGTAAAAGTGTAATGACGTAGCTTTGTATTAAATGTGATCATTATAAACAGCGTCATCTGACATGCAGTGTACAGTTTCCAGTTAAAGGTCTCAGCTTATATCAAATTTTGTCGTGGGTTCTAATTTTTAGGTGTACATATTGGTAATGAGACAAACAAGGCAAAAAGTAACCACATAAGTGATGATCTCATACAGGGCATCTTTAACTTGAAAATTAACTATTTTAGTCAACCAGGAGGGATATTTTTTCTCTTTCTAGGAATATGAAGTTGTTGAAGGAGATGGTGGTGGTGATAATGAACAATGGGAAGAGGAAATAAACCAGATGTTAGAAGAATCCTAATTTATGTACCAATACAAACAAATATGTTAATTATTTACATTCCTAAGAAATAGGGTCCCCTCATTTGCATATACCCACAATGCACAACACAACATGGCTACCAGCTGAAGACACAGCTTCAAGTGGTTACTTTTCTAACAATGGAAATCTAGAATTATAAAAAATTGGCAAGTTTAGCATTTATTTATCACATTCTTTATGTTGTTAGACTTGTGAGGTCTTGTCTAATTTAATATTATGTTGGTATAGTTTTATTTCCAAAAAGATTTGTTCCATCGGTTGAAATGTTTAAAGTTGATTGTACAATGTATTACACACCTTGTGTTGCACATACTAGAGTAATATTGAAAGAAGGGGTGGCTTTGTATTGATGTAGTAGTTCATTTATATTGCGTATCCTTAGATTGTGAGATATGTTGTGTCTTTTAGCTCTCATCAGTATTCTCTTTCACATGAAGCAGGAGCTGATAGGGTGACATAACACATCATATCTTACAGACTAGCCTTTCTTTGGTCGTCTAGTTCCTAACCATTTATACCTTACCATGATTTAGATAGAAACCACGTTGGCATCCAGACTAATCTTTGGTCACTGTATCTGATGCATTTTGGAACATTGAAATATCATTGATAGTATTATTACCATCACAGAATTGAAATATACGGCCACTTTACCGAACGTCAAGCTTATCAACAATCATAGTCATTTATACATCACATAGAATTCTGAAATTAATGATATGTTAGTTACCATGGTGTATATGGCTCAAATGGGATGCATAGAATATGACTCAGTTGCAAAGTTATGGGAAGGAAGAAATGATTAGAAAGTATTGTATTGTTAATCTTACAGTTCTAGGAGATGGTATTATGAATGATTTATTTACAGTATTTTTAGACCAAATACTGAATGAAATATGATTGTTAGCAAGGATAGACTAATTCCTTCACCATATTAAAGTACAATTGGAGAGCACAAAATGACATATTACTTATACACTGTGATGCTAGAATTTGAATATTTTGGCATGTATTGTTGATTGTCACCATTGGCAACCCATCGACTGTAGACTGAGCTTGAAGTAAAACGTTTCTCATTGACAATTCTATTGTCTTGGAGGAGGTCATAGGTCATATGAAAGGTCATAGATCATATGCAAATAGGCCAGGAGTATACTACTCATGTGGTGTGGAATTTAATATTCAAAATGGTTATGCTATTAGTATGTAAAGTATACAGAGCAATATTGTTGTAATTAACTGTTATTTTACCTTTTACCAGTGAAAAGAAAACAGAATTTTGCATGCTATTTCACACACAGGCACTTGAACCGATATCTATGAAAATATGAATAAAATAGAATAATGTACACCTATTGTGTCATTGGTTCTCTTTGAATGTAATAGAAGAGCATATCTTGAGTATGTTTACTATCCTATCCACTACTACTACGTACTACAGTATATATACATATATTTTCACTGTAGTAGTAGTAGTAGTAGATAGGATAGTATACATACTCAAGATATATGCTCTTCTGTTGCATTCAAAGATAGACAATGACACAATAGGTGTACATTATTCTATTTTATTCATAGATATCAATTCAAATGCATGCTGTTTAACATGACACATTATGGTTAGAAGTGAATATTGCAAAAATGTAAACAAGTTAATTTCATTTCAAATACAGCACCATTCGTTTTGGCAATATCAGTGTCAATGATTTTTTCCAACATAAATACATCCATGTTGTACTTGTGATCTGTAAACAGATATTTCACTGGAGAGACTACTCAAGTAAGTAGAAACACAAATGTATTTTGTCACGTAGCTTGTAAGTAATAATTCTTATTATGTGAAATAGAATTTTATTACCTATGCGCATCATAAAAATAACAATCATTCAATTTCTAGGTCAACATAATTTCAACTCTGTGCACAACACATGCAATTAAATGGTATAGGTGAACTGGAGAACAAGTCAACATTCTTGTTCTATTTTGACCCTCTAGCATGAGGTAAAATACTAGTACAGGTACCGAGAATTTCAGACTTGCAGAACTACAGCAATTGTGGCCTATAACTGATATTTTAAATCGGACATTATTATTTACACCCACAGAATTGTTGTAGTCATTCATTCAATTGTTTGCTTTATTGTATTATTATAAGGGATACAATGATAAAACTATTATACTACACCGAGTATTTTTATCACAAGTTCCTCAGGGAATATTATTACCCACAGCCCAGATCAAAGAAAACATGCTGACTCAAGCTCACCAAAGTAGACAGGCAATAGACAGCTCATCCATCTCAACCTGAGACTGCTTTAAATTTCCATGCTGGGAAAAAGTTGCATCAAAAGAACAGTGCAGAGACATCAGAGGATAACAGTTACATTTGATGAGAACTGTATAACCATTTCATCAAATGCCATCCAATCCTAATGTCATTGTTCATTTTGTTCAGCTTGCTTGACATTCATAACACACAATAGCAATGGTAAACAACACATAAGGCAAAGTCTTTGTAAGTCTTGATGTAGTGGTCATAGTGACATAGGGCACAGTGTTCATAAGTGTTGCTGTCTTTGGTGTACAGATGTGACTACAGAGATGTAGAGATGTGTCTACACACCTCTATTGGATTTATACATGTCAGTTGTCAAATATGTTTATATACTGTAATGAAATGCATTAAAGAGAGATGAGGACACAGACTTAGTATTTTGAAAGGATATAGAACAAAGTGTGTGAACACTGAGTTGTACATCCTACTAATACCACAGCTCCTTTTGTGGTGATAACTTGATGGTATTCCTTATGCAACTGCATCCCCAAGGTTGTTAGGGGCAACCCGGTATTAATTCCCTAATTTGCCTCGCCTGGGAAAGGAGCCACATATAGTGTAGCCAAGGATGTGTAGACTAAGGACACAGTGGGGTGTTCTATGTTTTTAACCAGGGTTCTCTATGTACATTATCAGGATGCTGGTGGCTTGATGCATGCATTGTTGAAGTAAAGAGAAGTGACTGACATGTCAATTTCATCTATCCACACTTGAAGACAAATATGTCGCCAATTAAGTTATTGCCATTGTTCTTGAAACCTAGTGTGTAAGCTAAGATGTGTTGCACCGCCATATGAGCCAGCTCTAATGTCAATACAGAATGTAGCAATTGCTAACACATTGCAACAAGAGAAGATTGGTTTAGGGCTTAATAACACCGTTTATCTTACTCTGTTGAAAACACAAAGTGATCAAAATCTAAGGGAAAGGGGGGGGGGGGCACCATCAGACTGGATTTGAATGAAAGATTTGTTGTTTGTGTTCCATGTTGCTGTCACTTTAATACTGAATGTGGAGTGTAAAAAACGACTCTTTCAGTGTATTTTAGTGGTTGCAACAAAACAATACACTAGTGATAAAAAATGAAAGGAATAAAGAGTGTGATATTAAATCAAAATTTATGTAGTATTTATCATCATCATATTTATAGTGATCACCATTTTCAAAGTATTTTCTTTTTTTGGTATTTTTAATGTTTTGGTTTATCTTATGTTATCTTTCAAAGACTTAACACAAATACAACAACACTTAAATTTATGTTACAGGACTCAATATACATTTCTAATTTTCATTTGGATGGCTTAAAATCAATAGCAGTATGGAATATTGGTTATTAATGTCTACAAAGGAATAAATGGCCTGGGTTCAGAAACTTGCCTAAATATGTATTAATTTTGGTTATGTTAACTTGATAACTAGTGGAAGCCAAATGATGCATGTCATCATTATCTGTACAATATCAGCTTTACATGGTACTAGTAAATGTCTTAACTCACTGTATACCATGTCTAATTCACTATATATGCCTATGAGGAGGGTAAAGTTTACAGTGGCCATGTGTATGAGTGATTGGTATTTATTTTGGATTTTTAATTTATAAAACAATTTTATCATGGCTTCCTACTTGAAAAATCAAAATGAAAACATTGACAAAGTCTGTGTTTGCAACTCATTGCAAAAAGGTAAACAATGTATAAAAAGTTTATTGTACATATATTAACAGAGATATTACACATTTATTGAGTTACAAAGAAGGACTTGGCATTTGTTGTTTCTCATTGATTTTTTATATAGGAATTCATGATAAAATTGTTTTATAGATTAAAAATTAAAAAATAAATGCCCAAATCCTCATCCATATGGCCACAAGAATGGCTTAATTCTTGGAGATAGCTGGGGATTTGCTGGTCATTTTTGACAAAAAATGTTGCATATTAATATATTAGGTTTTAATATATGGTTGATGTGTATTTGTCGGTGATGCGAAGTATTAATATCCGTTTTGGGAAAATAAACATTGACATGGTTAAATGAACAGTATTTGTGGTTTGTGACATTGCGAATACCAAACAGCGCCCTCCTGTGCTCAAAGAAAAAATTCTTTTTATTCCTGGAGTTGAGACAATTGCAAGGCCTTGACTGGTCCTATCCTATGGTGCAAAACGGAACATAACTCAGTTGACTGGGATGAAATATTAGATGCATCTAGTCTGATAATTGGTGTTGATGATATTAAATCTCGAGGGTCAAGAAATTACCCTTTTCCAGCTGTTTTCCCGTCAAATGCCAACAACAGTCAGTGTACCATAATTATTCGTCCTGCAGACATGAATCGCGATTAGCTAACTGCAAATATCCATATTTTCTGTTTCATTTGTACAATTAAGTACCAAATTTATGACATGACATCTTATTTGAAGTGACAGGAAATGCGGAGTTGCGTTTCGTACGTAGGAGTGACTCGACGTCGCGAAGTAGTATGTGATTGTGAATATGTACTTTGATATTTACAGGGTTTTCACATTGAATATATTTTAAATTAAAGTTACATGCGTGTCATATTTTAGGAAATGTTACTAATTGCATTTTTTAAATATTTTATTCCCAGTCAAGTAATATATTGTATGAACATACGTCATGTATGTGTATTATCGTACAGGTCATCGTGGTACAGGCCATCGTCGTAAATCACAGCTAGCCTCTTTTACGGCACTGTCCAAGACGCACTTCAGCAGTAATATGATGTACTCTATCTTGCGAGAATGGGTAGGCAAGTAGTTGTATCCTGTGATGCAGTTAAAGTACGTACTAAGCTTCTTATGTGTGAGCCAAAACATGCTGGATGGTATTCCCATTCCGCTCTATCAGGCTATTTGCCTGACAAGTAATTTCCCTCTCCCAAATCAAATCCAATTTTGCACTTTGACATCAAACGCTGAAGTGTCAGCAAAAATGTATTTAAGATTAATTTGAATTGTTACAGTTAAAATAGAAACGTAAATTAGATTTTAAGTCCAGAGTTGAGTGCAACTTGTCATTCTAATGCCATTCTCGCAAACCAGAGCTGCTATTTCTTCCGCGACTCTGTTCCGCGACATACAAAACTTCTTGGACGGTACCAGTAAAAGCGGCTGTGGTTTACGACGAAGTCTTAATAGATGTGAAATGTGTGAATTATACTTAAAAAATGAAACTGTTTGAAACAGTAGAGCCCCCCCCCCCACACACACACACACACACTTAAAATAAAAGTCAATTAAAAATCGAATGATTCCATACTGCAAGCGGCACGCATGGTGAACTTATGCGTACGCAAAGTAAAATCGTCGGTCATTCTTAACTGTCGTTCCAAGTAAACGACACAAACTGTGACATATATCCAAGAAAATGACACGTGTTTGCATAGACATGACGTCTCTTTATATCACATGACCACTGACACTTCCTGAGCGCTGTAAGCCTTATCACGTGATCAACTTGTCGGGATCAACTCCAGATCTAGGTCGGGTCACCGTGAGTTCAGTTATAAACAGCAACAGGGTGTCCTATAGCACGTCCGATGTGTCGCCATTAATTCAACCTATTTCTATATCTAAAGAACGAACGAACGAATGGAACGTTTTCTGTACCAACGAAGTGATAATATTAAATCATTCAAACTTCACACTGACATGAAATATGAGGAAATCGATATTCAGTCTATCTAGAATACTTGAACTAGTTGTAGTTCACAACCAGATTCTTACAATTTAAGCTTTATCAAATTTGTTGATCAGAAATCAACACAGCTGATGGATTTGTGTCACGTATAAATAATACAATGGCTGTAATTAGATTTAGCACTACTACCGATAGTGATACGTCAGAATGAAAATGACGAAACTATGTACTGTAAATACCCGTATTGATCGGATAGCCAACTTTCCCTTCATATATCTCGTGATATGCAGTTGATTATTACATCATCACTGTTGGTATTTCACTCTCGACAATTCAGGACTGAACGTTTATCTGATAAATAGACGTCAAAAAGTCAATGGAAGCAAAGATTGGTTAATTAATTGATTGTCAATAATTAAGTAATTAAAATTAAGTAATTGATTAATTAATTAATTGATTAATCAATCAATCAATCAATTAGTTATTATTAATTTATTATTATTATGATCATTTTGCAGAGGTTTTATCCCCGGTCTTCTCCGTAAATCGAGTCACCAATCAATTGATCGATCGATAAGTCAATCAATCATTGAACCAGTAATCAAAGTCATCCATTTATCCCGAGGTCGGAGGTCACAAATCAGACAACGAAACAATTGTGACTGAAGTCAACCGGTTCTCTCTGAAGTCCAGTCTGACGACCAACAAATGTATCCATCACGAAATCAATCAATCAATCAATCAATCAATCAATCAATCAATCAATCAATCAATCAATCAAATTGGTAAATTGTATAAGGCCTCGGATAGTGAAATTATAATTTATGTTCTGATTGCTTTCCTTAATGTTTATTCAGCTATATACCTGAGCTTTAATATATGCATTTTCTCATGCATTGATGTTGATGATGACACTTATCATGTTTTAAGAATTGCAATTGGTAGGGCAGTTGCTTATGAAGTTATGTACTTCATCATGTACCTGATTTGAAAGAAAGTGGCATGAAGATATGCCATGATACATAAATGCAGGCAAGAATATGAAACTTGATATTGAAAGGGTATAAGTTCTATCAAAATAAATTTGACAACACCTGTTGCTAGACTAGTAGCAACCAAATTTACTAAAGTTAAGTATTATACATGTATATGTAGTAACACAGCGCGGTCCTCTCGTGTTGGTGATGATAGCTTGCCTCGGTCTAGGAGGACTTTGTAAGATTTTTCTTGAACGCCTTTGCTTTTATCATTACCGGGTATATATTAAATAATACATTGGAAGATTTGAAGATTGGAAAATAACGAGTGTAGCTTCAACTTCAAGTAGATTTTTAAAAAATACTAGAAGCTTGATTTGATGAGATATTCTATTTGTGCCGAAACTATTGAGCACGGCTGTTGAGGCCTCTTTCACTCTGGCAATAGTTAATTGGATAGTCGACTCGGAAACCTCAAACGACAACATAGTTATGTAACTGTCACCTCGAAGAAAATCAACACAGCATGCTCTCGAGATTATCCAAATATACGGAAATAATGTGTCACAGACAAAATGATCTAATTTTGCATAAGAATGGAGGATTTCATTGCAGAACACTACGTATGTATGTGCTGTTAGCAACAGACCACATGAGCTCGACTCGACTACGGAAAGTTTGGCAACGTGCCAAAACAAAATATGATACATGTTCCCTTGCTCGTAGCGTTGCGTGTAAACAACTCTGATCGTGAACAGCCGTTACAAACGTTTAAATATTCATTTATTGTTAATTTCAGATAGTTCCTTTCCGATATGTAGTATTATGTTGCGAGCCGTTCTGAAGTTTTTACAAAAAAAATGTTTAAAATAGCTGGTATCCGAATAATTCTGCCTCCACCTACGCGCAGTAAACACACACATAATTATACAAGTCGGGGATAGAGACAGGGGTTATGGGAGGGCATTGTGGTGTACGCAATGACAAGTTTTGTTTTTCTCATCAATTAATGCTTTTATTTGCATAGCAATATTTCTATAACGCTCGTTCGAAGCAGATGGGTATTATTTCTGACAACTTTTTGTTTCCTGAGGCTGCACTTTACAACAAACCTTGTGCAACTATTAGCAAGTATTTAGGTCACAATATAAAATGTTTAGTTCACTATGCTAGTATGCATACCATCTATCCTCGTAATCTGTCAAAAAATCATTCAAAACCTAGGGGAGACGTATAATTGATTTCAACCAATCACCGACTCTATGTCAGCTAAACAAACATTTTACATCGAGTTAGACAGTCTATTTATATGGAGACGAGCCAATCAAATTCGATGACTTCATCGTAGAATGAAAATGACAACATTTCCAGGGACCGGTCACGCCCCTTTTGCACGTTCAGCAGAAAAACATATCTCGACAACAACAACACACCTTTTCAGCCCGTCGTCCATAAGCTAAAATCTGAGCAGAAAAAAACTCCAAATCAACCCAAATCATGCCGTACTCGAGAGAGGAACGTGCTAAGCAGAAAAATCGCCAGTTTCGTGAACAGCAACAACAACTTGACGACCCTAATGACGAAGGCGAAGATAGAAATGGTGACGAGACTGTGAAATGTAGTGCTCCAAATGGATGTCTGCTAAATAACGACCCTGTTAACATACATGATCCTCTTGATGTGGCTAAAGTTGTATGTAACAACCCGGAGTGCACGAACGGTGAGTATATGCACCGTGAATGCTTTAATATCTGGGAAGACGATGTTTTGACATTTTTACGGTCGTCTGGACGGGCGAGAAGTTGGTCCGAAAAACAACGCAGACAAAATTTATGGACAAAGAAAGGGTATGATCTGGCATGGAAAGCATGTTCTTGTCAATGTGGGAAGGGCCATTTACGGAAAGACCTCGACTGGATCCCACCTCGAAATCCGGACGAAGCTCTGCGTAGAGTCCGACGAAAGAAGAAGTCAGGTGATCGACCTAGCATAAATACTAGACCACTACCAGGCCATGTTGGCGTGTCGAACAACGGCAAACAACTTCAACGGCAGGGTTCGACGTCCTCGACTGAAAACCACAGCCCTCCAAGCAGTGCTGACTACGCGTTGTCCCCTCGAAGTGCAAATCGAAAGGTGTCAACAAAGTTCGAGTTCCCCATCGCGTATAACGGAAATGGTAATGGATATCAGGGCAGCGCTAACACCGAGTTGTTCAACCGCACGAAGGGAAACAGTGACGGGACATTTGGAAACTTTCATGGCTTCAACAACGTGATGGGCACTGGAGGACGTACAGTGAGTCCACTAACAACCAACAACAACAACAATCAAGGCGTCAACAGCAACACTTCCTGTTCCCAAGTGAACATGAACGCACTCACGCAGCCGAACAACAACAATAATAACGTGCATTTTGCCAGCAAGCCAAATATAACACTTCTACGCCGCATCGACTACACATCCTTCCAGAACGTTCTACCAAAACATAAACTGAACCCCTATCATATACGAATGGACGACGACAACGATGATATACGAGCGTTCGTTCTAGCTACACTAAGTACTTATACGACCAGTTATATGACATGTACACTTTGCAGCCAACACTTACTTGTTTTTGATAAATATCCTTTGATTGATGGAACATTTTTCCTCACCCCACAGCGCCACAGTGAAAATTGTATGCGGGTATACCTGGAAGATAAAACGGTATATCTTAGCGCTGTGTGTGTCAACTGCTTGGAGGGTGCACATATTATATGCAGGAGTTGCAAGTCGCGTTGGGACGGCAGCCATCATCAGTTAGGTACCATGTACAAATATGACATATTCGCAGCCCGGCCATGTTGTGCCAGTCGCGTAGCTTGCAAGCACTGTGATAAACCAGTCATTGATGTACGTCATGGGATGAATTACTTCAGTGACTATTCTCAGAATGTTAAATGTCCCCATTGTGGTGTAGCAGACTACCATTTCGTCAAACCACTGAGTAGCTATGAACTTATACCACAGTATTGAGGTACGTCTTTTCACGACATTTCCTGTACAGATGTACACAAACTACTACTAAACATGGATTTGTGGTAGACCATAGTTCATCTACAGGTGACAGTAGAGTAATAACCTTTATGACAAAGGGTAAACATGAGTTCCTGAATAAGTTACAGAAATGTGTTTCCCATTGTACCACTCCTAATTGTCTAGTTGATACAAGACATTTAAAAGAAGTGTACTTTACTTTGATATTTCTTTCTTTTTTTGGTGATACTTTTGATAATTTTTGGTTGACTATTGTAATTCATATTGTAAGTTCGTTAAGATATAATTTTCCTGTGGCTAGATTCCACTTTTGGAACCCAGGGCAGTTGTCCTTAGAGGAGGTACGACATAATTTTTTACTTGCAAAAACATACTTACTACTACTAGCCAAGTCACCATTTAATTTTGTATTCACGTCATGAAACATAAACTATCTGAAACAAGTTGAATTTACACATATTTCAGCTATATTTGTATGTGATAGAAATACATGTAGGGAACACAAAATGATGGTGAATACACCTAAGCTTTTCTTGGGTGTAGCTATACAGGATGAATTTCAAATACCTTCAGTAGAATGTCTTTTAGGTAAACACCCATAGATAATGGTGAAAAATCAACAAAGAGGTGCCACTGTCAGGATAGGTCAGAGATTGATTGTAAAATCTTAGACATTACACAAAAGATGTCGGGCCTATGGTAAAACCAACATGCATACTCTAATTATTAGATGTACCAAGTGCTAGCCATGGTGTCAATCATACTTGTTTTATTATACAGTTTTGGTTCTACAGAATTGATCATAATGAGATATGTTCCCATGATGTAGAACACCAGAACTGATGATGTAACACTTATTGTGATGACATCATCAGAACTGATACATGTAGACATATTGTCATAACAAAACATTAGAACCTATGATGTAGACACAGTGATGATGAAGAACACTAGAACTGATGATGTAAACACTTTGTCATGATATAAAACATCAAAACTGATGATGTAGACATATTGTCGTAACAAAACATTAGATCTGATGATGTAGCCACAGTATGATGATGTAGAACACTAGAACTGATGATGTAAACATGTATTATAAAGCATCAAAAACTGATGATGTCAGGCACACATATTTTGATGGCATACAATTACAAGGCTAGTCTATAGTTTGTCTACATCATGATATGTGATTTTCGCTTCTCACTAACTGCTTATAATACTGTCAGCGTCAACCTGTTAATTTAGCGATGCTCCAGTGAACGTTATCAGCATGCCTATTTGTAGACATTTACATAATTATAATATTACCCTATATGTAAATTATGTAAATGTTAACTCTAATGTTCATCTGAGTAATGAGTGTTCATTTACATAATGACTTAATTTCATAATCAAATAGTCTGATGCAGTGTTATCACTCCGCATTGTGACCAATCAGTTTGAAAGCATATTTTAAAATCACAACAGCTTCACGCTGATATTATTACGAGCAGCTGCTGAGAAGCAAAATCCACAGATTGCAATGTACACAAGTTAGTGAGAAGTGAAACTAAATCACAGATCGCAATGTAGACAGGTTACTCCAGAACTGTTGACGTATCTACAAAATATATCCTGTATTTTCTATGTGAGTGTTGTAATTTGGCTTGCAGTCATTATAACAAATTTTATGGCCATTTTACAACCATGGTTGACCATTTAAGTATATAAAAACTAAATGATTCATGTTAACCATTTATAGCAGTGGTTTTATGTAAGATTTATTGCAGTCACAGCATCTATATAAAGCTATTGACATTTTACTTGCGACACATTCTTTCTAGTTTTTGTTTACTAGATAAAATGTTTGTAAATTCATTATTAAGGAGTCAAGATTCAATTATCAAGGCATATACCTTTTTTATAGTGCAAGATATGATAGTGACTTTATAGATGGGATTGTTTTGAAGACCAGGGAAGTACTAAGAAATATCTGTTAGATCCATGAAGTAACATGGAAAATAAGAAGTATAGTATTTAAGGGATTCCAATCTTATTGAAACCTTAACAGAGTGTTGTTATCGATATAATGATTATTTCTGACTGGCTTGTTAAAAAAATTTGAATGTAAATGAAACTGGTGGATGAATCACTTGAAAGATGACTGGGAAAATAACATGGCAGAACCCCATGATGTGTAAGTGTAGCATACTTGGGGGTATGTGAACGAGCATTTCCAGTATTCTTTGCAGTCATGCTTTCAGAAGGCTAGTGAGTGAAGGTGCAGTAGAAAACATAGGAAGCACACATGCAAATACCCCTAAAGTACTCACACTGGCATTCATGCATCACAGGGTTCTGTTATATTACATAAGTTTATCAGAAACCATAAAATTTTTGTAGAAATCATACTGTGCAATAATGTGATTTGTGTGCAAGGAATTATTGCGTACTCATTTGCATACATTTGCATACACATATGTGATAACTTATCAGTATTGTACTACAGTGCAAATACCACTAGTATGCATGCACACTGGTGCAAGTAATCTCTGGTACATATGTAATAATACCACTAGTATGCATGCACACTTGTGCAAGTAATCTCTGGTACATATGTAATAATACTTTATACCCCAGAATGTGTAGTCTTCACTATTGTACAGAGTAAATAATAAAACATACTGGCCAGTCAAATCCTGATTTGACAGTCATTGGCTATTTCACAGGTGTGTTATTAAAAGTGACCAATCGCTTTGTACCATAAAGTACTTTTCATTGGTTTGCCCTTCATGTGCAAATGCATCTATTATGTTGCTTTGGGTAATAGGATCATTATGAAAATCCCAATTAGTAGTTTATTGGTTGACAAAGAGACAAGTATGATGCAACTTTACACCTGTGTATACTGATCAACATAGCCAATGACAGTTTATTTCAGGGTTTTTAATATTCAAATTAAACTGCAATGTGAATGTTCACATTGGTAACAGTATCTAGTGAGGTTTTAATAAAAACAGCAGTGAATTCTCCATTTGTTTTAGAGTTTTTCACAAATTTTGAATATTCCTGTCATTTTGAGTGGATTTTCACTAATTTGTAGTTTCCTAAACCATGAATGGCTATTTACTTTACGACAGTGTTTTTTTCGAATTAGATATATTGGGGTTAAATGATCCATTGATCTCCAGATTTTTATTGATTTAGAAACAGAATTTTCCATAAAGCCTTTTAACAGCTGTTTATTCAAACAGTTAACCTCAACAACTGGACCCGCTTATCTGAGGAAATGAAACAACAACCAAACAAACCCATAGATATCAGCCAGCACTCAAAGAATGTGGTAAAATCTATTGTTACGTTTCAGATCAACATACAATCAAAATCTGTACTTTTATTCAAGTATGAGAACAAGTTAACCTGATATGGGGGTAGGTGGGGGGGGGTTGCTTTTATGTCACCACTATAACGGATTGTTTTTTGAAAATATAGAGTTTCAAAGTTTAATTTGAAGTCGATGCTTGAAATGGTTTGAAAAGAGTACATGAATAATTCAATATTTACCATGGGTTCTTTGTTGATGAGAAAGAAAAGAAAAAAAACACAAAAAAGCCACATATGATACACCTTAACTTTGTAAGCTTGAACAGCACAGTATAGTTTTGTATATGTAGTTTTCACACACGGCTCTTGTAAATAATTTATACTACAAGTCTTGTTTACTTATGTATTTTCATGGTGTTTCATTCTGTGATCATTTTTGCACAAGTTCAATAAAAAATTCAAGAACACAATTTGTTTGTGATGGGTTTTTTTTAAGGTGCACATCTGGGTTGTTTGTATTTGTGGTTGTTTGTCAACAATCAAGGACATTATTTGTGATACTTTTATGTTGTAAATTTGATTGTGTTTGTTTGTTTGTTTGTTTGTTTGTTTGTTTGTTTTATCACAATTGACTTAACTAAGCAGAATGCATTTCAAAAGAGAATTGCAAAGTCGTCATAAAAGCACCCCTAGGGGCTTTTAGTAGAATGATGTATTACATCCTTTATGTTAGAATAAAACTAACTATGGACTGGAAAGTAGTCACAAATATATATTGTACGTCCAGCATCTATGGTCCCGCATACCACACACCTGTTGTTTTCAGCTTTATCTCCATTGTCTTTATTCATTGTGATACAATTATTGAAATTAGTGCATATATTGGAAGTATACCCCACGTGGCGTGACCCGTGGTGTGAAAGCTTGGCTTACAAATAGCATCACGTTATGGGGACTTTGAAATGTAAAAAAAAAAGCATTTAATTATCGAACTCATTCGACAGAAAGCCAAATGACAGTGCCAATATGCACATCACTAACTATCGTACTTTCTGTACCATTGCCAAGAGGTTTTAATTATCATGTAGGGGACTTTTCAAAGAGACGAGATTGAAGGAGTATGTTTACATCATTTGCATAACAAAAGAATTGTATCGGTCTCACACTATCTCGCTGTCTTTTCTTTATCGTCTGAACCTGTGTTTACAGACATTCCTCGATTACAAGGTCACGTTAAGTAGGTCACTGGGTCACACAGGACAAAATATGTGTCCCAGGTCTAAACATAGCTTAGAATTTTATGAAAATGATACATATATTTGCACTTTCACATTAAACTTTTGTCATAAAGTGGTGAATTATTATTATGTATATGATCGGAGTCCTTTAAATATTGGATATGCAGAAATTTTCTACATTGTAATAGGTTTTACGTGTAATTACTAATAGACTTGACTGCCATACTATCACACCGTGGTAAATGATGTACTAGTACACATACTGTAACGTACTGACGTCATTCCGACTGCATACATGGTGTGTATGTGCTACCATCAAGGTGAAGTTTCACAGAGAGAATGAAATACAATAAAAGAATAATACCAATGTATGTCGACAAGAAGTAAACAACAACAACAACAACAACAACAACATAATCTCGTGAACATTTGATGTAGGTATACTACTAGATTTCCTTTATTTATTTTATCGTTCTGTAATTCATCGGCTTGATAGGAAGAAGCGATCACTCTCAGAACGACAAAAGAAGAAAAATAAATACGAAACGACAATAAACGAAAGAAAGAAATATAAACAAAGCGAGATCTAGCTGTATTCCTACATAAGAGATTTTTATCACTGATTCGGAAAATGCAATGCCATCCACCCATTACAAGAGTTGAGGTTTGATCACATCGACTGTTTTGGTTGTAATTTTAATCTGTTGAATAGTTTTGTCACTGAAATTTTGCAACTGTAATCACTTAGGTATGTACGTACACTATGTATACTCCACTGGCCAGACTAGACTAGAATGTATGTAGTCTATGTGGGCAATCATCATTAGACATAACCACTTGGGCCACATAGTACAGCCGATGACTCAGTGATGGAAGGGCGTACAGCAAACGAAACAAATACAGTAACAGCTTGTTATCGTTGTGAACATGCTGGTTCAATTACTGCAAAATATTTGCAATTGTTCAAAAACTTGCAGCATATTTTTCGCCAAGCACCAATGAAATGTATAATGGGAATAATGCAAATTAGGGTATGTCACGTACATCGTTTGTGCAAATACTGTCTTTATTACCCCCCCCCCCCCAAAAAAAAAAATGTATGCCTTGTTATAACATACGTATCATGTTACAGTGAGACACCGTTACCAGTATCAGGAAAAAACCTCAAACCTAAAATCGGAAGTGAGTTATATTGACGTTGCCAAGTTGTGATTGATATTTGCTGGTAGCCAACGGCGCGATAAATTGAACTGTTCAGTCTAATCTAATCTAATCACCCATGAATCAAACTATATTAATCTATTCTGATGAGTTGATAAGTTATATTGAAGGGAAATAAACACCGATAGAGCACTTCCCCTTGTGTATTGTCCTCTAATATAAATTACTATTTACATTTTTCCATTGAATTCATATTTAGAATCACGTGTTGAGTGTTACCAGCTTCAACTCTGGTTCAGTCTATATGTGGTTTTGCTGGTGAAATTTATCATGAGTGTTAAAAGTGACGGCCCACCTTGATACACAGTTTTATCTAAATAATAAATACTTCCATGAAGGTCATCTTGTATTATGTGTTTTTTTCCTGAAAGCATACAGCAGCCATATAGCATTGCCAGGTAATATGAATGTATGGTTTTTCTACGATTCAGATGTCAGTCACGGTGGCACGGTGGGTGGAGGTGGTCTATATGATGGTACTTTTTGGGTGCACCCAAAACACAATCGAAATATTTATTCGGTTTGCCTGCCTGTTGTGCTACAGATCTAGTTACAGATGTTAATAAATATTTGAAACAAGGAATAATTCTTCATGTGAAACCAAATATTGCAGGAAAATTTTCTGATCTGATCTGGCCTGTGACCCTTTGACAAAGTCGTTTCTTCCTAAAACTGTTCGTCTAACTGCGATACTTATCCGTGTCAACATCTTCCAGCAAACTTCATACAATCGATACAATACGAATGGAGTGTTGTCTCGACAGGAGATGAAGAATAAACACTGCCAGTAAAACAGATTTGACAGCCGGCAAACTCGCACTAATGCAAAAGTTGTGTATTTATCGATCACTTTGTGTCTATAGATACACTATAAAGATTGTGAAGGAAATCAACTCGGATTCTTACTCCGAATTTCGAACTCCGTGTATCAGTACGCACTCAAGTTTCTTTTAACGAAAACATCAAAGGAAGGTGTACAATGTAAGACAATTAGACAGGCAGGCAGACGTGGATAAATATGAAGACTACATAGAAAGAACACAGTTATAATAAGCCGTTGATTTCAAATAAAACTACATTGTACAATCATATCAAAGTATTCAAATTCTCAATACGGTAATATAGTGTTGCTATCGTGTAGACTAATACCAGTGTGATGACATGTAAGGGTTTGTAGGAACAATCAGTCTAGCTGTGAGATATATCATCATGCTAACATTCTGGTTTTAGGTTGGGAACAAAATATGACACTTTGGCTGCTAACTTTTATTTTTATTTGTCGTTTTTCTTTATAAATGACATTGTATATACCGAGGTACAAAATACTAATTATGATAAAATGGAGGTAATTGTCAACTCTCGTAAAAATTGTAAATGAATAAATGAGTTATATTGGTGCCGCAAAGGGGTCTGTGGCTTCGAGCGTTTTACGACGATACGGAATACGCATTAGATGGTGACTCGGTAGCAGTTTCCAAAAGTATTATGTTAGATTAGTATCCGTTCAATATGCCAAGGATATATTATGTAATGGTATGTCAAGGGATTGGATGTCAATATGGGGGAGGGGGGGGGGTTCCCAACAGTTGTGTCAATATACATGATATGCCTTTAGCATATAGTGTCGACATGGAAGACCATACCTGCACATTCTTAACATATGTTTATATGAATGAATACATTGATAAATATCTCATTAAAATTTAAGCATAGAGACACAAATTTCACATATAGTTACCAGCTAATCTTTTTTAGGAATACTCCTAGTGAATGAAATACAATGAAATATCATCAATAAAACAAACCGTGTTTCATGATTGTGACGTCATCAAGTCTCCCGAACTCGTACGTAAACACAATATGAGGCAATTAACCTAATTCTCACAAACGTGTCTTCCAATTATTTTTTTAATAAGTCGATTTCTTTGTAAACTAGGATTTAATTAGATAGCGTGTAATTGCCTTTCAGATTAGAAAAACATACATAAATTGTAAACAATGAAATAATACAGTAATAAATTGGGTCAATGTTTTCATTATTGAATAGCTGCTGATTGGGGTATGTCCTTGTAAACTGATGAATGGGGTATAAATAATGTACAACCTGTGTCTAAATTGTGAAGCATTCTCGCATAACCAGAGCTGTTATTTCTTGCATGCGAAATGACGCACCTCTTGGAAGGTGCCGTAAAAGAGGCTGTGGTTTTCGACAATATTGTGAAGCGACCGGTGTAATACACAGGGGCGTGTAATATTTCATAGATTGTTGTTTTCTTATTGCTTAGAATGCTGTTTTCTTAGGAAAATATCGCACGAATCTTGCTGCTACAAATGTATCAATCTCTAAACTACGAAGAAATATTAAGTCTCTTCCCCTTACATGTAGGAATATATAATCAAAAGGTTGTTATATTTAGTCTGTAGACCTGGAAAACAAACAATCTATGAAATATTACACGCCCCTGTGGTGTAATACATGTATGTGTGATTTTTCTCTATAAATCAGCAAACACAAACAGAAGAGTTTACAAACTTTTTACATTCTCGCAATCCAAAGTACAATTTTTCTGCTGACGCAACAAAAAAATAATACCTCTGCTACAAGGGGACGTTTGTTAAGGGCTGCCGTAAAAAGGCTAGTAGTTTTTACGACGATGGTGAAAATGATTACATAAACCGCCATTAAACTATTTAGAATACGATGTATGCCTTCTATAACATTACAGTTGTCTTCTGCCATTGATAGAACTGTTGATTGCATGGTGGCGATTTCCTCAACATTTTGTATATGTAAATTTAAACAAATTACGTCATCGAATCATTTACAAGTTATATGTTGATATCAGGTTTGAGTTCGGTCACTTGCAAATGATGGTTTTGCATGCTTTTGTACTGCCAGTACTTTTGAATAATATGCAGCAAAATATTACAAAAAACTCGTATAAACTTAGTTTGTGGTCCTTTATGGTCAGATAATGTCATTGCATGCAAAGAAGCCATTAGTAACTTTGGTAATCACTAGATCTTTTATCGAGCAGTAACATGAGTAACAGCACGTGTACACCCTGGACATGTTGGAATGAACCAGGGGTCTATTTACCTTTGTTACCCATACATGTAACTTTTGATGGTATCATACAGCTAACACACTAGTGTGTTGACTACGTTTCCTGATTAAACTGCTGAACATGTCAAACAAACTTGCTGTGTTATCGAGCTTATCAATATGTACGTGTAACCATATTGTAAGGAATGAAGGATGGAGATAGATGGTGTACGTAATGTCATTCTCGCAAGCTAGAGTTATACCTGTGGGAGGCTCGTTAAGAACGTTACCGTAAAACAGGCCGTGGTTTGCGACGATGGGTTGTTTAGGCCTTTAATATAACAGTAATGAATATGAGAATATTTTAATAGAGTGACAACTCTGTATTTATCAATGATTTATTCACGGATTCCAATCCCGTGCACCACCACCACCACCACCACCACCACCACCACCACCACCACCACCACCACCAACGCCACCACTATCACCTACTATTCCCGATTATCGCACATCACTCGCACATCTTTGCCTATGCAGGTTAACCATATCTTGTTGTCACCTGATTGAATTATCACCACGCACTTTCTAGCAAAGGTCAAATATTTCACTGACGCCATCTTCAAATCTAAAACGTAGTACAGCTATATACTAGATATCAACAACATTCAACACTGGACGGGAAGTGAAACCGAAAGACATTTTATACATATATTATACAGAACTAAAAATGTAAACAATGTGCCTATAGCTAGGAGGAACTAAAAACCAACTACATGTACAAAATACAACACTGTAACTCCAAATGTCATATCTATGTCATTAATCTGGCATTGTGTCAACAGTAAAAGACATTTTATATGCGTGACAATGACGTCACCAATATGGTCAAATTTATGAAACAGTAAGCTGAAGGTTGGATCATAGACCCTCCACTATGTTGATGGAGGGTCTATGGTTGGATGTATCATTTGTTATATTAATATGAATGAATTAATTTCAGAAACATTACGTAATATAATCGGCGCAATAATGATATATTGGATTTTTTTTCTAAAGTATCTGTTAATTTATGTATTCATTAAAATTCCCATGTGCTATTTACTACGAATTTGATTGTCAACGTTAACCTCCATGTATTCAACAGCTAAAATTAATTTTCATTTCGTAACCAAAATGAAAGCTTCAGTCGCTTCTTCTATTATATAACTCTCCATACTGTCACCACAACGTGTTCGTACACACTTTTTTATAACGTTGCTATGACAACGACGCCAATGATCACAATATTGATTGCGAGGGTTATTGATGAAGATTTAACTCAGAATCAATTGTCATTTACATTATCAGTTTTAATTCTTAGTCTGTCAGTGATTAAAATCATAATTACCACCAAAGGAAGAATGCAATGAGAAATAGAGACAGACAGACAGACAGACAGACAGACAGACAGACAGACAGACAGACAGACAGACAGACATGAATAGAAATAGATATACAGACTAAAATGTATAAATAAACAGAAAGGCAAGGGAGAAGGGGACAGGGGAGATAGAAGAGGAGAGGCAGATAGAAGGAGAGGAGAGGAGAGGAGTTATGATGGTAAACAAACAAGAGGGTAAAGTGATGACAAGAAAGAATTTCAAGATATTCAATAAAAACGTAACTCATTACACGGGGAAGGGAGAGATCAAACTTTTATTTCGTTTTCCGTCGGACATTGAATTTGACGGAAATACTTCTTGACTACATCCATTGTATCAGGGATGAGATCCTAGTGTAAACCTTTTATGATATATGTATATATAAAAACATTGTCCAATTTATGTTAATGCAGGCACAATATATGAATAATTGGTGTAATGAATATATTTTGGGAGAATAATACTCTCCGTGATGTCCAGAGAGGAAACCATTAATTGTTGGGCATAAAGTAGCAATGCGGCAAGTGCTGCTGATCAGATAGATATACACAATATATCAAGGAAGAACTCCTAATCGTCATTTTTTCCCCCAGCTAGACCTGTAGTAATACATATAAAGCAAATTGAAGCCACAGCAGTGGTGGCTTTTGCCTGTTCATGTTGTTGTTTACTTGAAACGGTTCAGCATATTTAAATTTGAATTACCTCTGTCTACTAGTCGTTGGCTTGATGGTCGTGTGAAAACAGTACAAATATTAAGGGAGTCTTCAGTAATCACTGATGGGGAAGGGCCGGGGAATTAGTGGATGGGTCAGATTTTACAAATTGGTTCTCTGCGAGGGCCACATTTAAAAAAATAAAATGGTGGGGGGGGTCACATTTAAATTTGACTAAGTTTATAACCTAGCATTGTATTGTTTTGTGATTTGGCATCTATCACTGCCAAAGCCCGCTACTGTAATTGAATATCAGCATGTCTGTCAAATCACTACTGACAACAATGCAGTGAACCAATAGTATTGTTAGCTGTGATGTTAGGTAAGGAGTCCAGGGTCTCACAGGTGAGAACAGTGTGGTAATTATTAGGCATATTGACCTCGGTCCATAAAAATGCTCGTAGTGCATTCGTCTAGTCTTTAGGAGGTCAGACATTCAACTCTGACAATTAGATAGTTAATTAGAGGTTAATTAATTAATACAGTGTCTGAAAAAATCACTCTGGTGGTAGTTGTCAAAAAGAGCCAATGTCATTGAAATAATCAACGCGGGAAACAATCAATTGCATTAAAATGATCAATATGGTGGCAGCTGTGGGATTGAGTCCCCTTTCACTTGACAGAATTATAACCCATGTTGTTGAAATACAGGGGGAGGGTCATGTTTTAGAAAACAAATATTGAGGGAGGGCCACTGTTTAGAAAACTGAATCAGGGGAGAATTAACGTGAACTTTGTGTTACAACTATTAATGTTCGACCAACTGTATCTCTTATTTATCTCAAGCTGTGCTAAAACTACCTACTGGCAGCAAGTTTCTCTATTGATCACAGTGTAATCTTTCACTCCCTGATGTTTAATTGTAAACAAATTGTTGATGATACCAAGGCTGGTTAGTCACTACACAGATAATACGACACATACACTCTCACTTCACTCAGACTAAAAAAAAAACAAGGCCAACATTTGTTGTTAAATTAACAACTACAACACAATACAACATTGCAACTTTGTTTATTATACCAGATTAGATATCCTTCAGTGTCGCTATCCTGAAGACTCTTTAGTCTGGTGAAATGTACACTAATTAAACATCAGGGAGTGAAAGAATACATTGTGATCAATAGAGAAACTCAATTGCTGCTAGTACGTAGGTATCTGTAGCACAGCTTGAGACAGGCTAAGAGATACAGTTGGTCGAACATTGTTGTATGTTGATTAGGTTCGACCACTGGCTAGATGATCCTACACGTTACAACAGACACAGCGACCATAACAAGATAGACAGGTTGAAAATATGAACTGATGTTATGGATAAATACTTCAAGTCAATGTTATAGGGGTTTGATACTATGGCATCACATGTTATACAATATTATAAATTACCTGATTGACATACATGTGTCTTGATATAAGAGAAAGGACTGAGATTACTGACATTATTGACCTTGGTGCCACTACATATCAACATCAAATAACATGTGTATGTGTCAATACCCTATAAGTCGTTGAACCTTACATCGGTGAAGGTTATTACTGTATTCACATGGGTATGCAAGAATCAATAACTGTTTTTATACATCGTCTATTCAGATAACATGGCCTTGCTGTATTAAATCACATCACAAAAGATGGACTCCCTAAGAGACTGTGTTTTTGAATTTTAGGTTCAAAAGTTTATTCTGGGATAAAAATAGATTTTTAAACCGTGTGTGTATGTGCGTCTTTATGTAGTGCACTTGCGTATGTATGTATGTATGTATGTATGTATGTATGTATGTATGTGTGTGTGTGTGTGTGTGTGTGTGTGTGTGTGTGTGTGTGTGTGCGTGCGTGCGTGCGTGCGTGCGTGCGTGCGTGCGTGCGTGCGTGCGTGCGTACGTACGTACGTACGTACGTACGTATGTATGTATGTATGTATGTATGTATGTATGATGTGTGTATGTGTGTGTGTGGGGGGGATACGTTTATGACAATCAACACAGGGCTATTCACTGTTTACCAGTACTGGTGCTATGGGAATCTGTCCATTGATTTTACATTTGATTATTTGAGTCCTTTAGGTGTGGAAAAGTGCATATAAAGTTAGTGGTCATATAATCCATGACACATGATGTCCATTTGATACAAAGAGATGAAATATCAAAAATAGGAAATAAAATTCCAAACAAAGTATAACTCTTGATATATTAATATAAAAAACTGGTAGACAGTAAATCTAATGAAAAGCTAAATTGAAATAAAAACAAGATAAACTTTCACATCATTGACGCCAGTCTATTCTCTATTTATAACACAAGTTGATTTACATGTATATAAAGTATGTTAGCGGAACTAAGTTTGACAAAAAATATATTTGCACTCAGCTGAACTAAATCCTGTGCCGAAATACATGTTTATGTCTTTGAAACATTCTTACATCAACTAAATCAACTGCATCTGAATATCTTTGTCTGTCAGCCTCTATGTGCATGTTGCTCTGTCTCTGTGTTTTTGTGTCTCACTGTCTCTCGCCCACTCGCTCACTAACACAGACTTGTAACTAATCCAACACTGATTCATTCTGACCTTCACAAACTATCAGCTATTTAGACAATACTGTCCTAAATACATTGTTAAATATATACTACCTATAATTAATAGTTGTGCACTCCTAATACGTATCAGCTGTATGGCATCTGGTACATCCAGAGTTTATAATTTGAAGTTTTTTCTGAAGAATGTATTGGATCAAATCAAAAAAATTTTAAGGAAATTGTTTTAACTGAAGACAGCTTTTATTATTTTTTCTGTGTTGTTTGTTATATCCACCACATTAGATCAACATTGTCATTATGACTAACATCACCATCATCATCATCATCATCATCATCATCGTCACCATCATCATCATCACCATCATCATCATCATCACCACCGTCATCATCGTCACCATCACCATCATCATCACCATCATCACCACCATCATAATCACTACTGTTACTAGTGTTAGACAGCAATGTAAGCAGGAGTCATCTGACTCGGATTATAAAATCTGATTGCTTGGGTAAGAACTGTTGTGATGATTATATGTTGTCTCTGGAGTTATATCAATCAACCTAATGTGCACACATGCTCATGTAGATAAATTCAGCATTCCTTTCACACACATACAACTCAAGATTCAATTTATTGCTTGTAATTTATTCATTAATTTCCCCCGACACTTGTACATATCAAAGAAAGAAACAGACTTAATCTGGACAATTCATAATCAGTAGTAAAAGAAACAAAGTTGATTGGTGAAATAAAGTTATTAGTTTATCTCCTGGACTAGGTCCGCTCAACATGCTCAAGGCTCTATTTCATCCAATTCGACTTTTCTGGACATAGAGGGCGCTATTAAGAAATAATGATAAATAAATCCATATCAGATGTTTCAGGACAACAGCAAAACTGGTCTACACATTTTTTATAGTCACAATTCTTCCTCTGTCTTTATTCATAGATTATTTCATTTAAAATTCATCTTTATTTATTTTTTTAAATACAGATTTAGGAGTAATCTGACAATTTAAGAGGGCACAAGATGAGTTTATAAACATTTTTATTCTAATGAAAACACTTTGTACATAAAACTTTGATTAAACTATTCAAGTGTACATGTCTCCAACAGCATCTTTGATGGTATGCCGCAAAGTCATTCTCACAAACCAGAGATGTTATTTCTTTCTACTGTCTTTTGGTGGCAGGCACGTCTTGGACGGTGCCGTAAAAGAGGCTGTGGTTTACGACGATACAGCATAGTATGTTAGCATACTGGTATAGCATACTGGTATGTTTATTAAATTATGCCATCCACTTGATTTTGTATTATGTCTCAATAAAAGGCTCCAGTTATGCCAACAGCCAGTCACTGTAAACCATGTTACGGTATAGGTTTCAGTTAGTTCTCAAAGACTGATTTTTACTAATTACCAGACTGGTACATTGTGTTCATATACATGAAGGCATTTTCGTCACTACTTATTCTTGTGTTTGTTTTCCAGTGAAATTAGCAAAAATAAATCTTTGGTGAAAATGCCCAGCTTTTCAGTAATGTTGCTTCAGTAAGTTGAATACTGCAAGTATACTTTGATTTGCATAAAACAGTATCCGCAGCAATATAAACTCAGCCAATGCCCCTTTATGTTGTCACAGATGATCATTCAAACAAGTCCAATCCATTTCTGGATAATTTGTTAATTTTTTGTGTTTCAAGGGAATAAATTGATAAATATGGCAAAAAACACCATTTCATAAAATTATAGTGTTTTCTTATCACAATTGTTAAATCATTAACATTAGAAATTAATCAAAAGTTGAGATGAGGTTTTCAAAGTATGAAAAGAACGTCATTGGAATTGGTAAATTTCTTGTCGCTCAGGTTCAAACGAAAGGGATAGTTTTTACACCACAGAGGGCGCCATTTGATAAACTTTAGTATTGGGTACTAGTATATCCATCAAAACAGAGATTTGTCAGCCTGTATACAGTATGTGTGCATATTTTCCTCAGTTGTGCCATTTTCAGATAAAAATTGCCCATTTTAGGTTGATGAAAGACCATTTCACTGATAGAAAAGATAATAACAGCAAAATTTAGATGTGTAACACTGAAAAGCATTGTCAAAAATTGGACAATTTCACAACTGTCAATGTAACACATTACATGAGCCAAAAAGTCATTATTTCAAAAAGTTGAACACATTTTCTGACTTTTATTATTATTTCACTGACTTTTATTCTGCTTATTTTTAGGGATCTTAATCACATGACCAACATTTGAGCCGATAATACAAAGATTAATACTGTTTACATTTTATCTGAGTTTGATATCATGAATGTTTTATGATTCTGAGAGACAAGAAGTGAAAACCGGAACAACTTTCTTTAATTGAAATTGAAGCATTTGTTGATATGATACACACATATGGAAATAATCTGCAGATTAACAATGGCAATTCAGTTCTGTGTGTACTTCAAGTATAACAATGGTGATGACATAAATACCCACTATCATAGCAATGAAAGACAGAGAGTGAACGTTGAACATTCTAATTCAGCTTGGTACGGCTTGTGTTTTGTATGTAGTATCACATATTTCATATTTTCTATATGTGTGTAACAAGTATATCAATAGAAAGATTCATTGTTATGGGCATTGTATTTAATACTGCGGAAACTGAGCTCTGAGGTAACCGACATAGACATTAAAAATGTTGTGACATGTTGAATTATACTGTGTATTGAATGGACATTGGTTTAATACTAACTTAAAGTATGCTTGCATTTTTGATGACTTCCATAATCTTGAAGTGTACATTTTTGGAGACTTCCAGTGTTTACACTATCTTTCTTACACAATGATTATATCCATATAACAGAGGTATACCGTAACCATCCAATTGTGTAATCTACCACATCCAACAACAATAATTTTAGTTTGTGTTTATCTCAGTACACCGACAGCTTGGTTTCCAAAGTAGTATCATGTCTCACACTGTGTTTGGATACTACCCATAATAACAAATCTCTCTCCGTGTAACTGAAATAGGGCTAGTTGTGACAAAAAATGCACTTGAAGCCACACAAAGAAAACAGTGCCAATTATAGTACTAATACGTTTGAAATATGACAAAAAAAGTGAAAATTAAGAAAGGAACTTAAGGATCAGGGTATTCACCCGTTGCTACCTTTTCACCATCCTCCTTTTCAAGAGGAGTTGATGAAGGTTCGTTATTTTCTGTATCACCCTTTGCAGTTGATGTAGTTGTTACCGGATCTTCACCCTCTGCAGTTGACGCAGTTGTTACCAGATCTTCACTCTCTGCAGTTGACGTAGTTGTTACCAGATCTTCGCTCTCTGCAGTTGACATAGTTGCTATCAGATCTTCACCCTCTGCAGTTGACGAAGTTGTTACCGGATCTTCGCCCTCTGCAGTTGACGAAGTTGTTACCGGATCTTCAACTAATAATGGACTGTCTGGTGGTTTATTGTCAACTGTAGTAGTGTCATCAGAATTTAAGTTTTCCTGTAGACTCTCTACTACTTCATCACTATCAGACTTCTCAGGTTCTGATGCTGGTAGGTCTAACGGTGGAGGTGTCGGTGCTGGTGATGGGGAACAACTTCCACCTCCTGAGGCATTAGAAAACACAGATACACTACAATTTAATACCTACACTTTTGACATCTCTTGAGGTATTAGAAAACAATGATTTCAGAAGTTATCTTTCATCAGATGATATACTAAAACATTTGTTTCTGAATGGCCAATGTCCTAGAACAAGATTTAAACCACTGCTGTTCCTATGTCATATCCAGCTGTATGATTGGGACCTGGTAGGATAGAGGTTGCAATGTGAAGGATTGTATGGTGTCTGAAGAATCACAGGAGTATTGAGTTCTTATAGTCTAGGCCAGGGTGGTAATCATGATTGGGACCTTGTAGGATAGAGGTTGCAATGTGAAGGATTGTATGGTGTCTGAGGAATCACAAGAAGTATTGAGTTGTTATAGTCTAGGTCAGGGTGGTAATCATGATTGGGACCTGGTAGGATAGAGGTTGTAATGTGAAGGAGTGTATGGTGTCTGAGGACTCACAAGAAGTATTGAGTTGTTATAGTTTAGGTCAGGGTGGTAATCATGATTGGGACCTGGTAGGATAGAGGTTGCAATGTGAAGAATTCAATCCTATGCGCTTATAAAGGCTGCAATGGATTGTATGCTCCCTAGGGAGTTGAGGAAGTATAAGGGGCCGCTGTGCCGCTATAGATCTGTCTCATGGGTAATAACTGTAAAGCAGTTTGAACACAGAGTGGGAAAGTGCTTTATAAAAACTAAAATTAAACAGTGTGTTGAACACTTGTAGGAAAGTACTACACAAAAGATCTACATTATAATCAGAGTTATTGAGAATGGTAAAATATATGTATGTTTACTCAAAACAACCAGAATAGGAGATAGCAACACTTTAAAGATCAAGCTAAGATATGATGTTGCCTACCTTCTTTTGTTTTCTTATCCAAGGCATTCCGTTCAGCCTGTAGAGCTCTGCATAATTTCTCTAATTTCTGTATCTTGTTATCTTGGGCTTGCATGTCCTTAACAAATGTAGTTTTCTGTTGATAAATAGACATACTGTTGTCAGTAAAGTACATCTTCTTTACATTTGTAGACTTCTATATACCAATAAACATAGCGTTTGTACAACATTATGACTTCATCCATATTTCTATATACCAATAAACATGGTGTTTGTACAACATTATGACTTCATCCATATTTGTATATTATATAATCTACTAAAACTGACTAATTTTTAAATAGACCAATTATAAACCAAATCAATAGATCAATCAATCGTCCAGTAAATAAATCAATCAATCACTCAATCAGTTAATCAATCAATCAATCAATCAATCAATCAATCAGTTAATCAATCAATCAATCAATCAATTTATCAAATCAATTTCACAAATCAATAAATGAAAAAGATCAGTCACTAGCTTTTACTTTACTCAATATTAGACGTCATCAACACATTCTAGAGTGGGTCAATTTTAGTTCAAAACATAACATTTTTAATAAAGCAATTTTAAAATTGTGTTAGGACTGATAACAAAGGTAAACAAAAGTAAGACTGTCAATTTTGACTTGTTGTCTTGTGTAGTAAAAACAACCACTTGATAGTTGTTAACGAAAACCTTGTCATCTCCTACCTCTTCTGCCAATTCCATTAATGATTTGTTACAAGTCTCCCATCGACTTCTCCAAGTCTGGTTATCTTTTTGCAACTTTTTAATTTTCTTTGTCATCTGTAGTTGTAATAGATATCACAGAAAATAACAGCAATTATGAATCTAACTTTTTAATAGTGTTTGTCATCTCAACATAAAAACTGAAACTTTTAAACACAAAATAGATAGATAGTGAAAGCAAAACTGAAGCTTTCATCCACACATGTGGACTTTTATAGGTATGGATGAAAGCATCAGTTTTACTTTCACAAACTGTGGGTCTCCCGTTCTAATGTAGATTACTTCCGTTATTATTCCATCAGTTTCTACAACATTAACGCTGAATAATTAAATCAATGCATAATCACGGTGTGCAGTAGACGAATCAAAATGTCACATTCATTTCCAATTTACCGTTCCAAAGTAACTATATTGTAATGTCCTATTTGTAATTACGTCCGTAGTAGACGGATCAAAACGTCACATTCATTTCTAAATTACCATTCCAAAGTAACTATATTTTATTGTGTTATTGATTCTTGGAACCATGAACCATATATTCTCCAAACACACACTAACCTTGTCCATTTCTTGTTTAAATTGTTGGAATACTTCATTACTTTTAGTCAGAGTACCTTGGAATTCTTCAAACTTCTCTGTGTATACTGCTAGCTAAAATATATCAATATTCAAATATATATATTACAGTTTGTGTGAAAAGTAGGAAATTGAAAATGCTACCAGCACTGTGAGAAATAGCCACGATACAGATATTGTTAGCAATAAATTTCACTCTAAAATATAATACCATAAACAGGCAAAATAAATAATTTTAGTTTTTTAATATAAATGTAAACATCTCTTGCTTAGAAAAAAAGAGTCTTTATGCAATACAGTACTCCAAATGTTGGTGATTTTAGAAACTGTATGACCAACAAGTCTTCATCAAACACATAATCCCCAACATTTCAACTTACTCATTACTATTCTGAAATTTTTTACAACAAATATGACCCGCCATTGGTCATTTTTGAGATAGCCATGAAATAAAATGATGCGCATAATTGAACTACGATATTGACAGTTGTGCCAAGTTTAGTTGACACTGGTTCAGGCATGTCTCAGAGGTTTACATGAACACTTTGAATATTTTGGGTCATTTGACCTTGAACCCACTGGAGACTTTGTAAACCTTTATATTACTTTGTGTGTACATGCATGCATGTGTGTGCATGCTGTCATTGATCACAGTTTGTTTATTGAAACAGTTGTGGAATTTTAAACAAATATTGTGTGGCCTAATATTGAATTTGTAATAATTTCTGTTACTAACCTGACTTTTGAGTTGTATTTCCTGAGCCTGTAACAGTTCACATTTCCTTTGGTAATCTGCCACTTCAGAAAGTAGCTGAAACATAAACCAAGACTTTTTAGTTTGAAATCCCAACTCACCGTTATAGGGACATATCTAGAAATCCTAAACCACTGCTGTAATATAGGGAAGAATCTGGTCACCACTATCTGTGACTACCTTGAATACATATCGTACTTCAAAATCTGCTTTAGATTGTCAACTATTACCAACATTACAAAGGAAAATTTCTACTCACAGAGTCAACAATTCTTTGGGAGCGAATCTCAAATTTTCCCTGACTTCTTGCCAGCATTGCCAGGGGTTTTATTTATTATTTGGTTCGAAGGAATGTTTTGACGCTGTGGGTAGAATTTTTCATTTGTAACTATGAACAGAGTCCACAAATACTCATTACATCCTGAGTTTCTTACATGTAAAGTTCAGTGGCCTATTATAATACAGAAAAAAACCAATTCATTCTTATATTACCAACATGATAGAGATACATCCCACTTTATTACAACATAGTCCAACAGCATGGAAATATTCACGAGTCATGTGAAATTATTCTGAAACGTTGAAAAAGTTTAGTGATGATAAATCTTATTATTTTTCACCTCCATTGTTGATATAGGAGGTAAACTCAATGTTATTTTACAGTATTGCTCTTATTCTATCGATGATCTCAAATTATCAATATTTGACATATGCTCCAAAAATATCAGACACAAAAATCTTCTGGACTGAAAAAAAATATTTAACAAAAAAAAAATTCCTACAAATCCTAAAGATTATGTTATATCATACTGGTTTTGAGATGACTGTGCAAGGAAAGTAATATTAAATAAATTTCAGAGGCACGTAACGTTGTCGATTTCATAGAAATAATAATAATCCTGCTGACATATTTTTTATATTTTATTTGTAATATACTTACAATAGCTTTATCTTTTAAATGTTTTTCTGTTTCTTGAGCAAATTTCAAGTTAGACTCTTGTAACTTGACCTCAGACAGTTGCAACTGTAAGATAGCATCACCAAAGGTCATGACATTGAGGTCACAGGTCATAGGTCACGGCATGCCTGAATCTAGCTATCAATTTTCTCTTTTGAAGCTTATGGAAAATTCAAGCATGATTTTAAAAAGCATTACGATCCGATTAACAGCATAAATTATGGATGCTTATTTTGTTAGGAATTAGGAATTTAATATAGCACTACATGCATACATTCTCATAAATGAATGCAAAAACGATGCTAAATGTTTATTCAGTTTTCATCAAGAAACTTTCAAGAGTTAGTGAACTTTGTATTTGCTTGATTCTGTATATTGGGATTGCTTAGTATGTGAGATGGCATAAACCATGTTTTATAACTATGAACACCCATGTTGTTTTTGATATTCTACAGCATATGAAAATTTCACAAAAGTTTTCGAGCATATTAATGGTAATATGTTACAGGGAACCAAATTAATACCAGTATTTGATGAACCTGTGTGATATCTTCTTTCTTGCATGAATTGAAACAAAGTAGTACAGATTTTATAAATATGCTAACATTTCTAAGTATTTCTTTTCCAAAAATTGCAATTTTCATTAGGAAAGTCTGTGTCTGCTTATTTCCTGATGTTATAAGATTGATTAGTTTAAATAAATATATACTGAATATCTCATAAGTGAAAAAAATTATCTATTGTGATTATATTTTTAAAAGAAACATCAGATAAACTTGCAAAAAAAATGTCAAGCAAAAAAAAATCAACGTGATTATGTTTTAAAAAAAATAAGATAGCTGGTAAAACTGCGAATACTACATTTCAAGTAAAAAATTAAAATGTATGGACAAGCATTAATGTTGCTGATGATACAGTATATGGTTCAGTTTGGCCGTCAAGCCATGCACATTTCCACATGCCAAAAACTGAAACTGTTGTAGCCATGTTGTAAGTAAAAGTGAGAAGTATTGACATGTTATAGAAATCATTACCTGCCTCTGTATACATTCTGTATTGCTGGGGACTCTCACATTGTTGCATAAATTCAGACAACAAAACATATTTTTTTTAAATCAAAAGCAACACAACAGAAATTTATAAGTACCATATTAATTTATAATTGACATCACAATGTATTTGATTTGTATCACCAAAAGAAAATCAATTTGTTATGACAGATTTTAATAGCAGACCTGACCAATTTTTTTGATAGTGTACTTTATACTTTCTGTTGTTTAATTTCAGTTCAGTTTTGCGTACTTTTATTTAAGTCTTTTATTATTCAATGGTCATGACACAAATAGACAATGCTAATGTGAATATCATATTTTTATGATTTAGAGTATCATTACAAATTGTTGCAAAAATAAAACTGGCAATAAAAATGAAGTTCATAATGAAGAACTCTGATTGAAATGAACGCTACTCATTCAAAATTATTTTGTTTTCTGAGCTTATGCTACAATCTGACAGTCCCAATACATAACAACAATCTGGACAACACAACACAGTACATAAAGACACCTAATGGTATCACAGATGACATGTTGTGTTAACCAATACTATCATATGAAGGCAAGTTCAGATTTCATATTAGTTAGTCACATGACTGTATGCTTCACCAAGTGACTTGATTTTGTAGCCAGGATCATGGATGACTTGTTATGCAATGTTTTTGGGCTATAAGCCGGTACAGGCAAAATTGAATGAGATGACCAATATGACCATTGCATTACCAGGTAGCCATCATAACTAGATTGCCATGAGTTAGATACAATATTGATTAATTGCCATTCTCTAGCTTGATGTTGAGTAACACCAGACTGCTGCAATGGGGAGAGGGAGAGGGGGAGGGAGGGAGAGGGGGAGGGGGTCTATTATCAGGATAGTCAGAATACCCAATCTGATTAAAATCTGATTCATCAGAGACCTTGATTCATAATAAGTTGTATTTCACATCTTTTGTGCAATTCTTAGTATCCTACTAGTTTGTATATACATATATCCAGTAACTGTTGAGTATTTGTAACCCCCCCCCCCCCCACACACACACAAAAGAGGATAAAAGAGGACACAAGTGAAAGAAACAAAAGATATGAAATACTGTACACGTTCAACAAAATCAAGCGCCCACCTTGTTCAGAGTTTAATCACACTGAAATAGACCATAGACCCTCCACCCAGGTGGAGGGTCTATGGATAGACCTAATGCTTAACCAATGACTACCAGTCCACTTAGGCTTAAATATAAACATATATTGTAATAGTTTTGAAAATGTTAATTTGCCATCATTACCACATTCATATGCTTGTGGTGGACATGTTCATTCTCCATGTAGAATATGATCAAATATTTACTCCATCTGTTCTAAAACTTGCTAAATGTAAATTATCATCAATTTCATACATATTATGCAAATAAATTGTCAAAAATCTGAGATGAAAGTAATATGCACAACGTTTTATAAACAGAAGTCTTTGTTATTAATATCACACAAGTTTGATGACCAATCAGGAGCAATATAACTTATGTGCAAATCATGTCAAGGCATGTGTGACCAATCAGGAGCAATATAATTTTTATGCAAATTATGTCAAGGATTGTGTGACCAATCAGAAGCAGTATATCGGTAACTTTTATGAAATTCTCAAGGAAGTAGATATGGTACTATATCTGCATGGAGAATGTTACATGTGACATGCCAACACTTTTAGCCACCATTACATGCAGTATACTCACATAACACCAGCTTACACACTCCTTATTTGTATGATCATCTACCTTTCAATATTTGATACAAGATTTGTTTTGCAAGCATGAACATTTTACCGACAGCAATTTTGCAAATACTGTAACTTTGAAAACCTGAGTAACACGTTGTTTCCAATGTGGATGGAAAAAACAGGCCACATAACTTTTAAATCAAAATCTGTCAGATATTTTCTATTTAATTTTTTTTCTTCAAATATGTTTTTTTTTAATTTGTAAAATATCGAGATCAATACTCACAAACATTTTTTGGTAAAAAGACACTGCAAAAAGGTGACTCAACAATTTCCATGGAAACCAAGAAAGCAGATCATGCTTTGAAATGAAATTCTGCTTTCCTTATTTTCCATTTTGCCTAGATAAGATCATCCAAGTTTTACATGTTCAACATCTTGATATATACTTACAATGGTTTTTTCTTTTAAACTTATTTCTCGTTCTTGAGCTATGTTCATTTTGGCTTCCTGTAGTTTAGCTTCAGAAAGTTGAAGCTCAATTTCTTTATGCTTGAAGGTCTTTTCTATGTGCTACAAGAAAAAAAACAAAATAAAATATTACCAATGTATTAGAAGTTGATAGCACAGAAATGAAATGAATTTATATAAAAAACAAAACACTTTCTGAGCATGACTTCATCATTTCGCAAAAACACTTTAGTGTTATTGTAGTGTGTTTTTTAAGGAGTTAGTGTCCACACACACACACACACACACACACACACACACACTCACAGAGGAGATCAAACTACATGAAAACACTTGTATAGCTTATTTCTGAAAAGTAATGTGATCATCAATAATTACCTCTTCTCGCCGTTCATACTGTTCTACCAAACCTTTAAGTTTGGATGCTAATTCTAAATTTTCTTCTTTTAACTTGATATTCTTGGTGTGGTTATCCTGCATTTGAGTACTAATGTCATTGATGGTTTGCTGCAAAAAAAATGAAGAATGTAAATTTAATGAACCGTTGATACAAATTTACATCAATTTACTTTGAATACTATTTATAACACAGCTGTTTGTAGAGTTCTTGTATAGTGTATCATTTAATTAAACCTACAGGAGTTTCTAGTAGTTGTTTGCATCATTTTCCAGGATCAGCTAATATAATTTTAACAGAGTATGTAGTACATGCCACCAACAGACTGTCATTAAAACTGGAAAGATTATTTGTCAAACAATGGGAATTTAAAGAACAAATGTGGATCATTTCATAGATTTTATCTCTGCAAGTTTCAATGTGTAAATCAAGTGTTTCCACAACTTTTAAGGAATGGTTAGAAACACAAGTACTTTTAAGAGTGTATTAGCCTTATATCTAATGACAACACTGTGTCTCTCAGTAGTGTAACTGGTATGGCTAGTGTTGACATATACAACAATATTTGTGGACTGACTTTGTTGACATACCTGAAACTTTGCACAGAGTTCTTTTCTCTTCTCTTCTTCATCTTTTGCTCTTTGTATGCTGTCATCCTGTCAAGCACATAAAATGAAAGTAATCAACAACAAAAACAAAAACAACAACAACAACAACAACAACAACAACAACAACATGAGTTTTGTTTCTGATTATTTATTTCAACAATGTGATACATGAAAGATAATGTTATAGGGGGGAGGATGAGAATGACTGGGATTTTTAGACTCAAACAAATCACATGACAAATAAAATTGTGGTAAATTTTGTCTCTGATTACTTTTACAATGGGATAACATCTGAGGAATGATTGTACGGGTGAGTGGGGGGTGGGGGGGGTGGGGGGTTGTTCCACAGAAAGGATCTATCTAAAATTCTGATAATAAAATCCGTGCAAAAACTGTGAATCCTATTGCAGCTGGTCAGTATTTGAGGATATGATCTATGATTCAAATATTCCTCTATACCACAGCTATTTTCAACCTTACTCAGAATCGAGGCATGATTGTTAGATCTTACTGGTATACTTTTTTATTTATATCTCTATTACTAATTGTACAGAATACATTGAGTAAGATATCAATGTGGCAGACAATATCCCAGACAGAGATTAAACATGTAAATGCAATGATTCATACAACTGGTAGGTAGCTACTTACCTTAACAACTTTGTTATGTCTCTGCAACTCCCGACATAAACTCTCCAGTTTACTTTTAGCCAGTATAGCCTTACTGTGTTCACTTTGTAGGTGATCCTTCTCTCTTTGTAGCTGCAAGTACTGTTTTTGTTGAACTTTGAACTTATTGGCCAACAAGCGATGTTCAGCAGTCTATAGGGAATAAGTTATTTGTTTAGATAAACTGAAACTACTGTTTGCCATTTCAGACAAAATATGGTTTAGACACAGATTGGATGACGCTACCATATATCAGTGACAGGAAGTTGCTTACTGGGATACTTTAACCATAGACCATCCTTGGTGGAGGGTCTATGTTTTGACATATACAAATAGGAGTGTAGTACAGTATTATCAAGGTATTGATAATGTTTTGGTAAAAAAACAGTTTACTACAGTACTGTTTATACTACTCTTCATTCATCTTCATCTAGTTTATATTCTATTCATCTAGTTCATCTATCATTTCTAGTTAATAACAACTATTACCTATTCATATGTCTTAAAAACAATTAGCTTAACAATCTTAGAGCTAAGACAGGCCATCCATCCCTTATACTATGACAGCACCCCATGACGCGTGAGTGCAAGTGTGGCATACTCTGGGTATGTACACGAATGCTTGCAGTGTTCTCTGCGCCCGTACTTTCACAAGCACAGCGAGTGAAAGTGCTGCTTAATACACTGCAAGCACGAGTGCAAATACACACTGGAACTCACATGGCATGGGGTTCTGTTATTATTACATATGTTTATCAGAAACAGCAAATTCCATAAAAATCATACAGCACAATCACATGATTTTGTGTGTAGCGAACTCTCACATCCTCATTTACATATCATTTGCATGCAGGTATGCAATAATGTTTTTAGTATTGCATTGCATTGAAAATAACTATAGAATGCGCGAGCACCAGTGCAAGTAATCTCTGGTACATATGTAATAATAACTAGATATCTGGTATTTCCCCTGATAGTCTAGTGCTATCCTTCATTGAATCTTAAGAGAAGATTCAATACCACATTAACATCCAGACTAGTGATTGGGACATTACTGTCACATGGGGAATGGATGACTGCTATAGCCTTTTCTGACAGTGTAATAGTATGTATGCAAAACATAACACATTACTGCTTAGTGGTAAAGCCAGCAAATGGAGAGTTTGACAAAGTCTGTCAACCTAAACAGGTGAAACATTACTTACTTGTAAGTGATTACATCCCATGGTCATGAGACAAGAACTAATTATTACAATCATCAGTATTTGTTGATAACATTGCATCAAACCACCATTGGATTCTTAATGTGGTGAAATTGTATGATTATTTTTTTTTTGGTACAAAGATAATCTTTCTAACACTTACCAAATCGGCATATTTTTTACACAGAGCAGCTATCTTCTCCTCTGGCGTTTCAAGACCATTCAATGCTTGCATCATAGTCCGACTAATATGGTCTAATTCTTTACCTGTTGTCAAAATAAATGTGTTAAAAAAAACAACTTGTTTTTATAATCATAATCTCCATATTACTAGATGGACATATTAGGAAATGAAACTAGAGCAAAACAACAGTAAGTCCAGTAGGATTGATTATAATAACTGCATATTAATAACTTCATACCTGTATGATTGAGAACATTCACAGACAAATGTATGTTTACATAGCACCATCTTGCACGTAACAATAAGCACTAAGACCTTATGCTGCTATTCAACAACTCAAAGTGCAAATATGTTATAACATAGAAATGAATGCGTACACACTCCAACTTTGTACTAACAGTAGCATAATTCCTACTTACAATAACATTTTGAAGAAATAAAATAAATTAAACTACAAACAAATATGGCATACTTTTCTTTTTCTTGGATTTTGGTTGGTTATCCATTTCTGGAGGGACACTTGTGTTAATACCATTAGATGCTGGTTGGGGCTGACTAGTTGTCTTGGTAACCTGTTCAGGTACTTTGTCTTCCTCACTCATAGCACCATCATCCTTTGTATCCTGACATCACAGAATTTTTACCAAGAATATTAGTATATGGAAAACAAACATCAACAACAAAATTACAAAATTAGAAGATGGGATATCTCTCTTGGAAGACATCTACATTTACATCAGACAGAAAAGAGCCATCATGAACTGGGACCAAGGGTATCAACTACTATCAATATACAGATATATCATTCAGCCAGTTTCAGAAAGAGTCACTAATGCTGCTATCAAGGTCAGTAGTAAGCAGATCAAAATGTTACATTCATTCTAACTTAGTGATCCAAAGTATCTATATTTTACTGTCCTAAAATAATGTCAAAATCACCTATGAATGTCAAATAAACTTAGCGATTTCTATGAAGCTTTATTCACAAACTATTAAACCATACACAGTTAATATAACTCTATAACTGTTTCCTTCACTTTGTGTTACAGTGATGAAGACACAAGAATACCTACTTGGCCAGTAGTTTCTTTTTCTGGTTCACTGGTCTCTACATCAACAGATGAAAATTCTTCACTTGTTTTGCTGTCTTCAGATACTTCCTCTGTCTCTTGTACAGTGACTTCATCTTGCACAGTGACTTCACCTTCTACGGCGACATCGTCTTGTCCGACAACATCGTCTTGTACAGGAACATCGTCTTGTCCAACGACATCATCTTGTACTGGTACATTATCTCGTACAATCTCTTGTTCTCCAATATCTTCCTAAGAAGGAAAAAGGTGACACACACAGACGAGAGTATTTATTTATTTATACATAGTGTAAAATGATCATATGACACTATAAGGAAACATGCATTCTGGTCAACATCAATCACCATACATCTACTTATACAAAAGAGTAAAATACAAGGGGTTCATTTTCATTTAGACCTATAATGAAAAATGTCTTTCACCATAGTGAATACATTACTCATGGAAATAAATATTTCTACCTTGGACCATAATGAAGTCACTTGCAGGTGACTTCACACTGTGTGAGCTATTACTGTATTACAGTAGTAGTTAATTAATAGCATGGTTATAAATGTCATGGGGTTATAGAACAGTTTATGGAAAACCTAGTCAAGACAGACCGAATGAAACAGAACATATACATCAACATTTACTTTCAACTCTCTGAGGGAACTAGTATAAATATATCATGGTTTAATAATTTGTGAATAAAGCTTCATAGAAATCGCTAAGTTTATTTGACATTCATAGGTGATTTTGACATTATTTTAGGACATGTAGTAGCCGGGTCAGTTTTTTAGTATATTCTGTCTGCTAGTAGTTTTTTCGTCGTTTTTTATGCTATGTAATGTACAGGGATACCTCAAATATCCATGGAAGAAAGGTGTTTAAATTAAGTGCTTAAAATCTCTCCAAGCAGGGCTCAAAATTAACTTTTTTCTTTGGTAGTTCCGGTGGGCTACCAATTCAGAAATTGGTAGTCCAAAGATGGAGACCAATAGTCCTATATTTCTGGACTGAAAACAGAGTTCCTCTCTTGGAAATATGTGTGTTAATATTGAAATAATTTCAAGTCCATAAATCTTTTATCCTTTAATCATTGCGTAATCAGTGGTAGCCTGAGTGGGCTACCAGCTGCAAATTATGGTAGCCCAATGACAAGAATTGGTAGTCTGTGGACACAGGACTCCACAGGACTACTGTTAATGTTGAGCCCTGCCAAAGCATATGTAATAACCTCTAAAAATACCACTAAAAAACACCAAAGTACCACCACTGACATAACGTCTAAAAATACCACTAAAAACACCAGAGTACCACTACTGACATGTCTAAAAATACCACTAAAAACACCAGAGTACCACCACTGACATGTCTAAAATTACCACTAAAAAACACCAGAGTACCACCACTGACATAACGTCTAAAAATTACCACTAAAACACCAGAGTACCACTACTGACATATATCCTGAAAACATAAATTTACAATGTGTCCCAGTCAACCCCAGACCCAGCTCTAAAAAGGGGACCTGATAGGATAGCACCTACTATGCTATGCACTTCCAGAGGTTGTAATGGATTGTGTAAGGAGAAAAACACTAATGTGCAGTTAATGGTCTACACCAGGGGTACTAATTCTCAAGTTGTGTGAGTACTGTGTGGTAAAGTACTTTACAGTTATATTATTACTAGACTATTAAGCTAACTTGTTATCTTAGTCAGAGCTCCTCCAAGTTCAACTCAAGTCACCAAAATCTGCTATAAAAATTTGCATTTTTTTAGTGTTTTTTTTAAATTTCAATTGTCTGTTGTATTTATATTCAGGACATTATTTGGTTTCAGAAGAAATGATGTCATGGTTGTAATAATATTATTGGGGCACACATTTTCAAATATTATTACCAACTTGTTTACGGTTGTGTTGGCTTTGAGGCAGCCTAAGATGTATGATAACAGCTACTGCTATGACACAACAGTGCAGTAAAGAGGCTATGACAAGCCATGCACTGAACTTTTTTGGCAGGTGAAAATGTGTGACTCAATGTTTTATGGGTATACACATACCTATCCTACCTGGGGTAGATGGCTGGGAACACAAGAGGGTATAGGATGCCTTTGTTTGTGTAAACAAAGCTAGTGATTTATCACCACTCTGACAATGAAACTTTAGTAAAAGTACAATTGAAGTACAATTGACAACCATGAAGTGGACACTGTCACTTGTTGCTAGTCACACAGATATTCCTACCTTTGCAGGTGAAATATCGAACTTCATTTCAGAAATAGTATTAGTTTCAGGCTAGTAGGAGGAGAAGAAGTGTACAATGAATGACTATAGAATGAAAAATGACAGGTTGTGATAGATGTGTATTGAATGAAAATGTCTTCAACTCCATGCTAACACAATACATTGCCAGGCTGTATGTGAATTCCAAAACAACTATATACTACAAAATCTGAAACCCAAAAAGTAGCAAGACACAAACGTAGTAGTCTAGTTTCTGACGACCATGTTCCCATTTACACTACATTATCTTCACACAATAAATAGTAGTGTAAATCTGAACACAGTCATCAGGAACTAGACTACAAATGTAGTGGATCCTCATTTAGTCACACACAGCAATATCAGCCAAAATGCTGGTAACTTTTAGATTCAAAGAATATTCTGAGAGTAGACTATTATTTGCCTGTTTCTAATTAGTTATTGTAATCTGTTAGTCATTTTATCACCCATAATCCATAAGAAAAGCTTACAGAAAGTGCTGAACAGAAAAATACCCAACACAAATAGTAGTACTAGTAGTATTATAATGCCAAATTGCATTTTTACAATCAATCAATCAACCAATTCATTCATCTCCAGAGTCAGTAAGACTACTCAAACACTACATGCAGGGTTTTCTAAATAATATATAATATGTAAAGAAAGAACATTGTACTTATATATTTAAAAATAACTGAAAGAAACATAATATCCATCAAGACACAAAATTGCCAAAAAATGGCTGGAAAAAATCACACGTGGCACACAGCACAACATGCAAATTTTTTACCTTTATCTTCCCTTTCCCAAGCCAATCCGATCTAATCCCAACCCATAATCCAACTCTATCCCACTATACATCATCTCCCCTCATCCCATCCTATTTTATCATGATCCCATGAAAACATGCTAAAAATTGAGATCATATCTAATCACCATTTGTTGGCCAAGGTCAATCAATAGTTCTGACATCTCAATGGGTTCTTCAAGTGTTGTTACAGTATTGGTATCAACTGGCTGATAACAATAAACACCAAATATGCGTATAATATGTTATCATAAAAATAACTTTCAGTCGTTGGTCAAAATGTAAGACTAGTTTCTAATCTAACTTTCATTCACTGGTCAGGATGCAGGAGTGTAGTTTTCACTCAAACTGATTAAAATACAACACACCAGTTTCCAGACTCATGCAACATCATTCTCTGATAGATGAGAAAAATAGAGCATTATTAAACGTTGGTCCCACACAAAAGAATGCTTGTACCTAATCCTTAGGGCTCCACTGATAAGACAGTACTGTGGAAGTATAACCCACTTCCATGATAGTACTAATGGGAGAACCTGGGACTGAATCTTGGAGGTTTAAACCCCAATGTTTGAATTCCATACTCTTGGATTACTACTATCTTATCAGTGGTGCAATAATGATTATATGGGATCATTATTCTGATTAGGACCAACTTTTTCTATCACTCTGGCAGTTAACAGTTTTTCATCTTCGTTTTAATCCTTATTTGACATTAGCCTTTAGAAGGAAATTATGTGGTTCTGTAGCACTTCAAAATAACCATCAACTGTATTGTATGGAAAATACATGAGTTTTAGGAGACTTATAGCCTCATTCCTCAGATGTCAAGGACTGACGTAACAATTGTTGATGTAACAAGCTCTCCGTTTTTTTCCCTGCCAATCTACCTAAAGTCTACATGAGCAATGTGATAGTCTAGTTCCTGATAGACCGTATTCCGTACTATGTTAACTTCACACTTATACTGTCTAGTCAAGCCTGTGAGTCAAGGTGTTAATTGTGGTTGAACCCCCATGGTCAGTGAAGCATGAACGGCGCATGTCAGTAGTAATCCATCACAAATTGACGGGCTGTCGTCATCGCTTATTAATATTCATTTCATACAGCTGTTTTGCCTATGTACAATGATGTCCAACCAGGACTCCACCTCCAGTCTGTTTAAACTAAAATCAAGTGTGAGAATGCGACGTCATCATGTTTATATGAACGCTGTAGAGGGTAGCACAGAATTCTGTGTGTGAGTCATGGGCTTGACTAGACTGTATAAGTGTGAAGTTAATGTAGTACGGAATACGGCCCGTCAGGAACTAGACTAGCAATGAGATAGGCTAGACAAAATGTGATTTGGATGCATCAACCAATCATGCTACAAGTATTCACAGAACATTCTCAAAACATGCATAGAATCAATGCAATGAAATCACATAGTTTACCAATTGTTTTTCCATGTCGACATAACTTTCTGATATTTCCTTTGAATCAACAACTGCATCTGAAACCCACTGGAGGAACGAATTAACAGATACAGATGTGATTCTGTAGTAGTTCATATGAATAGCCATTTGAAACCAACAGACACTGCTTTTGGTCCATAACTCGTAAAACTGGTCATGACATTGACAATGAAAGATGGGAAAATACAACTCACATTGCTTTAACCAAATTACAGACTATACATAAGATTTATAAGCTTAGCTGTTTGGTAATAAAAGTTTGATATTTCTTCATATGCTTGTATATGCGCATAAACAGACACATACACAGACACAAACATGTGCACACGCAGACACAGACACAGACACACACAGACACAGACACAGACACACACAGACACACAGACACACACACACACACACAGCTACAGGAATGGTTATAGACTAGTATACTGCCATACAATAAACTGAAATGTGTTGCCAAATACTCTATTTTGTTGAACAAATCAAAAACAAAACTACCTCTAAATTGTACTATATGCACAAGTATGCATAAAAGTCAGGCCAAGTGTTATCTTCGAACATACTCAGTCTGACCAATATACAAATAACCTTGTTTGACTATCATTTTAACATTATCTAAATAAAGTGACTTTACTTATTAAGTGAAAGTGTACTATATTTTATCAATAAAGTAGTCACTGACATAAAATTTAAAGACAGATTTTATCAAAGTAAGTGTCTTTGCCAAATATTGCACCTGAGGTGAATTAAGCCTACTACAGTTCACCTGAGACTGGACGAACAGTTGGACCAGACATTCACTTTGACAAAGAACTTCAACAAAAGTTATCAGTATGAAACATACCTTTGGAACCGAGTCTTTATTTTCACTGCTTTCAATATTCATAGTAACAGTATCACTGCTTTCAACAGACATCTGTAATAAATCATTCAAGGGTGAAATTTTACAATGTACCATGATCAAGACTCTTCATATACTTTAATTACAATTTTTTTTAGCTAAGGGTCCACCTTGTGGCTACAGATACAACATATCAATATTGTTTAATAAATGATGTAAGTAAAGCTGTGTGTGTGTGTGTGTGTGTGTGTGTGTGTGTGTGTGTGTGTGTGTGTTGTCTCTGCCTCCAATATTGGGATTTGATAACAAGAATTGGATAATGAAAGTATGAAGTGTCCAAGTACTCATTGATTTGAACACTATATCACAGAGCTCCACAATATTCATATCAAGGCAGCAAAAATGTTTTAACATGTCCATGCACCTTAGCATGGGCAAGGTACATGTACATGTAGAGAACTCACACGATATATACACTTGTCTTGTAGGGCTTCATTTCTATAATCAAATACATGCACACAGTATGTTTTCCTGTTAGGATGTATTACTTCATTACTTCCTCTACTACCAATGTACCATACATAATTTAAAGTAATATTCAGTCAAGTACCATTGTAATTTACAGACCATGGTTTGTTTTGTTAAAGAGCTATGTTTCAAGCCTAGGGTCACTAGTGTTATTTTATTACATGCAGGGCTAAAAATTAACTTTTTTCTTTGTTAGTCCTAGTGGGCTACCAATTTCAGAAATTGGTAGCCCAAGGATTGTGACCTGTAGTCCCATATTCCTGAACTGAAAACAGATTTCCTCTATTGGAAATATGTGTGTTATTAAAATACTTTCATGTCCATAAATCTTCCATCTTCATCACATAATCAGTGGTAGCCTGAGTGGGCTACCAGCTGCACATATGGTAGCCCCATGACAATAATTGGTAGTCTGTTGGCATACTACTATTAATTTTGAGCCCTGACACAGGACCATTCATTTGTTCTATACCAAGTTTTTCTTTAGTTCTGCCAACAACTTTATTTCACATCTCAATATTATTCCTATTCTGTAGTGGACCTTTAATGTTATTTGGTTCAGTTATAAGTAATTGAAATATTATTTTACACTTTATATGAATGCTCTGTGGCAAACTATAAAATTTTAAATACTTGGATTTTAGCAGTACAGGGTAAATGTCAAAAGAATAGTTGCCATAAACAAGGACTCACATTTAAACTTTGAACCTTATCAAGTTCTGACTACATAGACTAAGGACACTAGAATTTCAATTGGCCAAGTGCCAATATTGATACTATTTCTAAACTTGTCTCATTGGGAAATTTTTCTTGACTGAAGCCCACACATAATTGATTTGTCTACAAATAACATGTTCTCTAGAAGACATAACTGAAAATATAATTTCATACTTCTTCGAAGAAATTCTTGGTTTGCTAAATTTAGTACTTGGGAAAGCCATGTCTGACTTTTGGTCCTCAGTGGAAATGTAAACTATATGATAAATTAGTGGCATACATTCCAGTGCCAGTTACATGTATAATTTAATACTTTTGTGAGCATAAATTTATCAATATAATTTCATGAATGAGAAATTTAATATTGATATACAGTTTGATTTGTTATAATATCAACACTGATTAATCTATATTTACACTACAAGGTCATTCAGTGAAATTAAACACATGGTGAATATTTCCATACATAACTTAACTGTACTCTTAAATTTTGGAAGGTTACCGGGTTGAAAATTGTGTATGTGCATTAGATTACATTTTATTGTTGTTCTCATATGTGAAATTTTGTGCACCATAGCAACGATAACGAGTGGCAGGGGTAGCATGCATGGCCAAGAATTACAAATATTTGACGCACTGTTAAACTTGATCAACTGGTGACCACACTACCATACATTTGATCTTTACAAATCACAACACTAAACCACGACGTAGCAACGGTCCTAAATATCGCAGTGAATTCAATCATACAAGCAGTCTGGTACAAAATCCACCATACTTTTGGCTTGCATTGAAGAATTGGCGACTTCTAAAAAAGGGAAGGGAATATTTGAAGTAGCAAACAATTTAGTTCGAGATTTCGTTAGTCGTTTACCAACACGCACATACACACTTTAGTATCAAAGTCTTGTGTACTTTCACTGATCACTCATCGCCGTTAGTTTATTTCGGGCTTACTATATTTTACGAAGAAAATGTTTTAATGCCGATCAAATAACTGGTAATCTGATCACTCTCCTATTAAGGGCAAAACATGCTCCAAAAGTACCGCCATTTTTGGACAATTTGCATTCATCAATGGACTTTTTTAAATTACCAACTCGATTCCACCATAAATAGACACGTCAACACTTAATCAAAATATTTGGAATCACACTAATGTTATAACATATATAAATAGCGACAAAGGGAAAGAATCGTAAAGAAATATCTACCTTGGGGTCAGTTTCCATGTACGCAACTTCCTGATCTTTGCTGACTTCAAGCTTATCGGCCATGTTATGACGTCAGAATGGTAGAGCGCCCTCGATGACTCACGCAAACAGGAATTTCTTTCGTTTTCAGAAATAGGGGTTTCCTCTCCTCGAAGGAGAAATAGGATGAAGTCTGAGACTAAAGTTACAAGGAGTAATTGTGATTATTATTTGAGGCCAATACACAAAGGACAAATTTTCCTTAAGTAATTCAGGCGAGTTTTAGATGACTGAGGTGTCAATATTGGGTGTTATGATAGACGTTGGACATCTGTGGCAGTATACAGTGACATCAAATTTGTGATTTTAAAAGTTTTCTTATGAGTAGAACCCAAAGTATGTGTGCATGCAATCAAGGTTCTGATTGGTTGTTCTAAGTTTTTGATCCTTGATAGTGGTCTTTTTGCCATCAAATAAGCCTCATAGGTTAACTGTATTATCACACGACAATAAATATATCACATCGTATCGTATCAGAATGATCATATATACCATATTATATCTCATACAGCACAACACAACACCATCATCACATCAGAGTGCAGTGCAGTCTTCATGATAAATATAGCTGCTGTAAGTCCAAATTTGATAATTCCTCTACTTAGTATACTAAGTAATGTTCAAATGACCGTTATAGTAAATCACCCTTGGACCTGGTCGTTGCAGCCTCTATCCTACCAGACCCCCAATTATACAGCTGGGTTGACTGTATGGGGCAGTCATGGTTCAAATCTTGCCCCCGAGGACTTTAGCTATTCACAAACAACAGTGACAAGGTTCAAACCTGCAACCTGCAGATTCCATGCTGGACACAATAACCATTTGACCATCACAACTCCACTTGTGCATGTCAAAGAATTGGCTGAACAAACACACATGGATGAACAGAACAGTTTCCCATATTAAGCTCCTCTTTGGCGGCCATTCATGGATGAAAAAGATGATAAACAAAACACCAATGACATCTATATCTCAGAATCTAATTCAATCACATTTATTTACAGAATAATATTTACATACACAATGTGTATAGCATTTACAATCTATCCACACAGTGGATAATATTTTAGCATTGAGCCCACAATAAAACTAATGAAAACACACTTTTGGCAATCAGCCAAAATAATAAGTACCTTTAATTTGCTACTATGAAAAGACAGTTGGTTTGTACTATTACCCAGCATTCATTATCCTATTTAAGCTATGATGTGAAGCATGGAACACCTTACTCCGAAATATACATAACTTAGAATTTAAGTTGAATATCAACCACCAAAGATTTTTGTTTAATTAGTACATCTTATATAGCCTGAAATATTTTACCCAATTTGAAACTCATGAATGCCTACAGGCAAAGAAACTTAAAAGAGTCATGTATTATTCTGTTATACTTAGCATTTTTCAGCATTGTAATTCTTAACGAGTACATTGGGTAATCGACTCAGTCAAAGCTACACCATGTGTAATGGGTATTAAAGAACAATATTTTTATGATGTCACTCTTTCAGAATGTATGATTTCATCATCTCTACCTTCTTTCATGAAGTTGAAGAAATTCAGCAAAGAAATATAACTATCAGTGTTGGTAACACTGACGAAGAAGCAGTTTGGCCATAATATTGTATAAAACACACACACACACACACACACACACACACACACACACACACACACACACACTCGCAGCAGACAGAGACAGACAGACAGACAGACAGACAGACAGACAGACAGACAGACAGACAGACAGACAGACAGACAGACAGACAAATAACATAAGCTCCATTCTGTGCCTCTAGCATAATACCAGTAGATGTGTGACATGGACAAACTAAAACTTGCTTCTTTTCACAGTAATTATTCACACGACAAATTACAATCACTGGTCTGAATTTGCAATGGACATGCCAGAACTTCCGTCATTTACAAAACAATGCCATAAAAATGAGAAAATAAAATAGAACTAAACAATACAAAATGTGAAAAATTCACTGAGTGGTTAAAACACAAACATTAAAAAAAATAAAATTTCACATACATATTGTTCACCAAGCTACAATAATCTATTGATGTTTCCTCAGATCCTAGTTGTAAAGAATAAATAAATGAACACTTTTCTATATTAAAGTTCATTGTGATTATAAAGCATATCATTCCATATACGGCTGTGCCAATCATACCTAGCCGCGATAACAAATATTTTCCACACATTTTTCATATACATAAAAAACTTTGATGTTATGGTCTAATACAATGAGGAATAACAACTGCACTCATGGCAATGCCTGTTGTTCATACAGAACTTGACACTGGGAGATTCATTATTTCCTGCACTTTTTATCACATTGTTGTAACAGCTCCTTTGCTGTAAGAAACAAAGCGATAATAAGTATCCACAACACTAAAGCCTTTAGTAAAATATACTGTGGAATCATTCAGTTTTTCTTACAAAAATACAAAAGATAAAAACATAGCACACCATAGCATATACTGTAAACCTGGATATTTTTGCTAATATAAAGACTTATTTTCACTTATTTCGCTAGAAAACAAAAATGTAAAAATAAGTATTGATTTTTTAGTCATAAAACTTAATTAATTAGTCATATCTAGGTTTACAGTATCTGAAACTTGCCAAATGATAAAAATCCATGAGCACCAGAACTTTAACAAGTCTCTTTTCTTATTGCTTTGAGGAAACTGTGCGGCAGTGAGATGTAACCAAGGTTATAGAAAACATGTACCCAATTCTATATATGGCCCTACAAAACTTTGAAATCTATTTAGTACCAGTATGTGTTGACACACTCTTCTATCTGTGATGTCATCACAAGAGTTTTCCCATAAACCATTGCAGGAAATCCCTGAAATGGCTGAACAGGTGTCAAGTGCAGTGGGGCTTCTTTACTAGATTTCAAAATTGAGTAAGTTACTAAGGTGTTATTTTATCACCCAAAATCATATGTAGGTTGATAGTAGTAATCGATACAAGTGTACTTAGAAAGGTAGAAATAGTCTGACTAGACTTTTCATTTAAGTTTTACATTATCTTGTATATATATAATAAAAGAATGCAAAGTTCACAATGATATAAATAGAGAAAAGAAGCAAATATGCGCTGTTGAAAACTTAATTTGTACATGTTGCATCAGAATGCTTCTACCCATAGCAATAACTATTTTATTTATCAAATTAGTTGATTGTGAAACTTTCAAACAAGGATAAGCACTAGAATATAGGATAGAGACATTACTTGATTTTTCAACAATTATGACATTATTTTTCACATTTTGGGATTCCAATGGTGACATCTGAAATTTGTTCTGTTGATGAAGACATTGGGTTCATCAGGACTTCATACAAAATACAATGTGCTGATGTGAAGGATGGTAGTGAAGTTTTCTCTATGTGTGTTTTGACATGATTTCATTATTCAGGTTGTTACACAAGTGACAGATTGCCGAGTAAGTATTATTTCAGGGTAAGAAATTTCAAAGTTGTGACAAAATATAGAAATATGTTTTCTTAACCACATTACAATACTGAAATGAGGAATCTATCTAAACATTTTGAATCGAGAAATCCTTCTAAAAATCCACTGGGTTATAACGATAATGTCACTCCTTATCATAATTTTGATTGGCTATTCAAACCACTATAACAGCTGATCATGGTGACGTATCATGACAATGACCGCTTGATAAGATTGAATGTCTAAATTTTTCATACATAATTTCAAACAAAACTTGTTTTAATTTTGTGTGGAATTTCATTAAAATATCATTTTGTTAGTCACAACCAGCTGTTCTTGACTATTCATATCTAGACACAAACAGTTATAGATTTGCCTCCTCCTGCCAGTGACAACTCCTCCCCCCTCCGTTTGCACCTACCTGAATCTTTGTGAAAATACCCCCTACTCACAATTATTGTCACCGTGATGTAACCTGACTCTTTACAAAATTGATGTCACACTAAAAAAGTATCCACAATCCCAAATAAATATATCTGTTTATACTGCCAATAAATCCAATAATAGAAATTAGAATTTGCTCAATTATGTTGTCATACAACTCAGTAATAATTTAAAATGAAATTCATTTTTGAAATTACTAGTTTCACTTTCACTTTCAATTAATATAACTACAAACCATGCAAAATTCAAACTTAAATATCTGTTTCTCTGTACATATCAAAAACTGTTAACAAAGATATACACAACTTAAGTTGCTAAATTTCTACGGCATATGATATTTACTACTATAAAAAGGATATCTTAAATAGACATTGCATAGCACTGTTAAATGGTGCAAAGTGTTACATTATGATGTAGAATTCAATGTTATCAAAAAACTATATATTAAGGCAATTCGCCATGGTTTTTTCCAGCTTTACTCCAATCCAGTATGTTAACAAAGGGACAGGTCATTATTTTTGTATTCAAAATTCAATATTTTGTGTGTTCTTTGGAGTCATTTCACAATGATCTCCACTCGAGCCCATGTCATTGTGAAGAATGGTCAAGAAAAACTTCGGTCAATGGTGAAAGCAAAAGAATAACTCTTGTAAGTTGTAAATGGTGTTGTCAGAAGTTCTTACATAATAATTAACTCATTTGAATATTATTGCTGAGTGATGCATATTATATTCTATAGATATATCACATTTGGATAAATTTACATGAAACTTGACTCTTTTCTTCATTTTTATCAATACCTTTTTGATATGGTCGACCTTACCCATAATTAGTACAGTAACAGGTTGTAATTATGACCAAGTTGGGGCACTGATTTTAGGGTGCGGACCAAAAAACCAATTGAGATTTGAGGTTGTACCATATATGTGTACTGCACTGCACTACACAAATATGTTTACCCAGTGATTCAATACTGTTCACGGTGTACGATATTACAATTAAAGTCATTAAATCTAACAAAACAGTTTCAAACAATGTTCCAGTTGCAGATAGAGTGTAGCGTAGTAAACAGATAAAATCTATCTGAGTTCCAAAGTCACATTACCCGGTTTCCTAATCAAATCATGATACGATATATGGAAGATCACACCAGTTAAATCTGATTTCTCTGCCTCTGTCTTACTGGCATTCTCAATCCTCAACAAAACACTGTGACTACTCATCTTTACGTAGGTATTATATGAATGTATTATCAATCGAACCCCATATTTCTAGTTTTACAACAAGTATATTGTTAAAATGACAATTGAAAATGATTTGGAATGAAGCGACACTACACCCAGTGTTTCACTCTGGAATGAATTATTAGTAGTGCTAAGAAAATAGTAGGAGCCTACATCTGTGTACGATACTCTCCAATTAGCCTATTCACATACCTTCAAAGCAAATGGAATAATCCAATGACTTGTGTTCTCCAAAGAGGAGATGGTTCATTGCGGAGATAAACAGGGGTGGTTGGGTTAGTCCATGACACCGGGTCTCTGCTGTGCAGTAGAAGCCAGGCTTATTTTTTTTATATTTCAACACCACCCCATTTAATTAACTTCATGTGTAACACTTAGCTCATGTTAACTGGACAAACATCAGTAAACTGCTAAACTGCAGTACTGATGACATTTTCTTCACATTCATAAATCTAGTCCTTCAGGTAAACAGCGCCATTCAGTGTTGTAAAGTTGAAATGTTAAATACATTAGCTGTCATTTCTCACTAAAATATTATATTTAAGAAATACTTTAAATCAAGTTAGTGTTTCTATATCACACCACAAATATGTAAAAATCACTTGACTGCTAGCTTTTATCTTTCTATATGTTCATGATACCACTAGATGGCGCTGTTTATAGGGGAAAGGTATAATATCACCACTCAGTGGCACTATCTAATGAGTGGGATTCATAATAAACTACTTTTTGGCTTCATCATTGTTTTGTTGTAATAGGAAGTCCATATCTGAGGAGTTACCACTCGTGCTTGCACTTGTTGTCACGGGAACAGTAGAGAGACTCAAACCTAACGCTGTGTTGATAATATTATTTGTAGGTATAGTTTGTATGAGGTGATTTCCAGTAGCATCAGTGTTGTGACTTTGAAGTAAATTCACCACAAAATCATTTGAAATGGTTTCATATTCAGCACCTCCATACACAGCATTGTTGATATTTTTAATCGGTATATTAGTTGAAACTTCTTCTTTATTATCTTGTAACTGATCCTGGCTGTTGCTCGGGGTAACAGTGCTGACAGGTTGTTGATTTTGTGGTACATTTTCAGCTGGAGTATTGTAATTGACCTGTGAGATAGACTCACTGATTTGTGGTGTACTATCCTGTGTGTTCACTGTTGTAAATAAATCCTGCATATTGTTAGATGTCACAATCAATTGTGCTGGGCTCTGTACCAGATTAGCTGTCAGAGGTTGTGCAACCCCTTCTGTTGACACCTGCGTCACAACTTGTGTCTGAGACTGAGTCAATGTCTCGGGTAGATTAGCTTGTATGATGAACTGTTGTCCCTCGGCATTCTGTAGAAGTAAAGTTGCCGGCGTTTGCTGCGTAGTTGTGGTGGGATTAGCTTGTACAGCCTCTACTGTGGTCGCACTGGAAGTTCCTGCTGCACTGAGGTTGATGCCTGAAACTAACAATATAAATTAAACATCAATATGACATTGCAAGATAATTCATCAATATTTGAAACTCCTGAACTGTGGAAGGATGCAATCAAAACCCTTCACTCCTTCCCAATACTATCTTGGAAACGATTCTTACTGTATCTGTAACTGAGATGTCTACAGCAACCCCAAGCACAACTTTATTTTATACTTTTGTTTGGTTGTGGTGTTACCTGTTGCATATGTATACATTCCTTACAGTGTGATCTCAGCTTCTCAGCTCTTTCTATACACAAACCAGTTTATTTCAAATTTATGATAGAAGTGTGTTGAGGTATTTTCAGAAGGGGATACAAAACAAAGTCTTTCCTTACACCTTGTGTCACAAATCAAGACAGAAGGAATGACAGATAGAGCTGATTACAAAGCTCTTTTACTGATGGGTGTTTATCTTTGGGTGTATAATCTACATAATAATATTTACTACCTGTTGTTTCAACTATGGATCCATTGGAGATTGATATGGTTATACATGTTGTTGTGTGTACTCCATGTGTAAAATAAAACTTACAGACTATACTGGCCATGGTTGCCTCACTGGTTGAATTGTCAGTAACTACATGGTTTTGTTCAGACTGTGGCTGTATGCGTCCACATTAACACATATATAAAGCTTACCAACAATGTTGGCCACTGTTGTCTAAGCAGTGTACCATCTGTAACTACTGGGTTTTGTACTGTGGTTTTCACCAAGCATGTATTGTGACTTTAACCAAGTCTAAAGCCATCTCCCTGTACCACATAAATAACACTTACTAACTTTATTGGCCACTGTTGTCTAAAGAGTGGACCCATCTGTAAGTGCTCAGTTTTGTATTGTGGTATCACTAAGTATGTACAGTGGCTGTAAGTAGTTTACAGCGATCTCCCTGTATCACATAAATAACACTTACCAACTCTATTGGCCAATGTTGTCTAAAGAGTGGGCCATCTGTAACTGCTGGGTTTTGTACTGTGAATGTCACCAAGTATGTATTGTGGCTGGAACTAAGTCTCACTTACCAACTATATTGGCCACAGCTGCCTCAACTGTGGACCCATCTGTACCTGCTGGGTTTTGGACTGTGGCTGTAACACTACCATCTCCTTGTACCATATACATATTTGTCAACAGCTGTTCAGCACTAGCATTGCTTAGCTGAGGTGATTGTTCAAAAATACCACAATTCTGAAAAAATCAACAATGCATACTGATAAGACATGATGTAGATTTCTTTATCACTGGCATCAATTGTGTACACCAAGTATTACAGGTTTTGAATGCAAATGATGGTAAATTGATGGTAGTTGGTATCTTTGGTCCCTGTTCAAACCATCAACGTATGGATATATCGTTCCACCAGTTTCTAAGAAAGTAACACTGAATAATTAAATCAATGCATGATCAAGGTCTGTAGAAATAGATGGATTGAACGATTGCATATGTTGCTAATTTACTATTCCAAAGTAACTATACATGTTCTTTACTGTAGACATCCTATTGATGCTTGGAATCCTGAACCATATGACTTTGTCACGTGATCATAGTAAACAGTACCATATATCATAGAGTGAACAAAACTGACTGTTTGCAGTCAAAAGTTCTCAGCTAATCAAATAGGGAACTTGCAAACCCACCATGTTGAATGTTGCATCATGGGAAATGTGATAATAAATACTAATCAATTAGTAATGTAAACAATGTTGATGCATTGTTTGTAACCACAAATTATCAATTTACAGTTACCCTGACAATTATGGGAGGTTTATTTTATCAGTAACTCCAGATTAGGTATTATGATAACCATAGATAATCCCATAGTCCTTTGCATCTGAGCATGCTCAGTCTGGATTGCAAGTTCCCTATTAGGTTGTGTATTGGTTAATTTTTTAGTACTCATAAACACTACATCTTCCACTTACCAGTGGTTGTTGTAAGACCTGACTTGGAGCGGCGGTAGTAGTTAGTAACACTCTATTTGCCATACTAGTTTCATAGCTTGGTAAAGCTTCTAACGACACTTCTCCGTGTGTACATACATTAATAACCTGTTGTTCTTGACTAGATTCTGAGTTTTCACCAGGTTTCTGTAAATCATACCATCAGTTATACATGATAAAAGAGTCATGTTGTAGATGCATAAAACTTCCATGGTTGCCAGGATAGTCAATCTTAAGTAGTTTTTAGACAACTAATGTCATTTTCCAGGAGAATTTTATTTGCAATTCACCAACAGGCAGCAGACTACAATTTCACATATCATAACAACGTTCCCTCTGATAGATAACACCCCACCCCCACCCCCAAGAAAAAACAACCGACCTAATATGGATCACTTTGATATACTGGGTATATATATATCTTCTGATAGATGACAAAAGGCCAAAAAAACTTGATGTGGTATAGATGTTTCCTTGTTAGCCATCACATAGTAAATGATAGGGCAATGTCAAATTTTGGTGGGTGACAAGAAATTTCTTTGTCAGTGGCACATCAAAACTTTGAGGGTGCACTACTGACATGACAGTCAGTTTACTGATAAAGCAATAAAATTTTTTGATATTTTACTCCTGATCACTTTACAAATCTCATTCTTCAGAGTTTCCTGCCGTGAAATATATTGTCCAGCTCTTTTAAAATGGTTTAAGATCACACAACAAATCTTATTCACCAGAGTTTCCTAGAGTGAAATACATTTTCCAGCATTTTTAAGAAACTGGTTGAAAATTCCAGAACTTTTACGGATTTTGACACCTGTAAAACTAGCTGAGATCATTTAGGAAAATGAAGTAAAAATGAGCCTGTGGTGTTTTTTCACCAGATACAATATTTACTTGATAAAGTATTCCTTACCTGTTGTTTATTTTGATGTCCTTTTAAATGGCTCTTCAAACTATACTGTGTAGTAAAGGCACGACTACATCCATCTTCTTTACATGTATAGGGCTTTTCACCTGAAAAAATGAATCACCACAAATATCATCATCTCTTCATTGGTTTATTATACTTTCATTGCCAAGGTGATATACCTTGCCATGGCAACATAGCATGTAGGATACCAATCCATAATTCTATATGCATTCATAAAAGAATGCACAATAATAATATATTGGATAACCATACTGCTTTGCATGCATATCAATTTCCACACAATTATTAAAACAAAAGATGCTTTACAGCTACTTTACATTGTTATTTGTACTGCTGGGTCCATTGTTCTTTCATTGTTTCAAATCAATTGTTCTTTGTGTTTTCAAATGCTGAGTCATACCTTACCTGTCTGTGTTGTGTTTTCAAATTGCTGAGTCATGTCTTACCTGTATGTGTTCTTATGTGTGTTTTCAAATGATGGCTGGCAGCAAAGGCTTTCCCACAGGTGGAATAATTACACCTACAGAAGAAACAAAGATAAAATCATCATCAACTGAGATATTATAAAAAGTGGAAATTAAGCCTTCAAACACTTAGTGTCTGCTAAGTCCATGTAACAAACTAACTATGTAATTACATAGGTTACCTTTGAACTTTCAAACATAATCCAGTACAAACCAAATGACTTTGTATTGGGCCTTTCACCAGATGAGCTGCCAAACTTTACCTCGGATCTACAACCTTAGGAGGGCAATATCATAATTCTATTTGCCTGGTTTCATGTGGTCTTATTTTTAGCAACCTGACCAGTAGGTTCGAGTTCATCTCAATTGAATTGAATTGGACTGAAAACTGAATCTCATATTCAAAGTTTCTGAAGATTGAGAGGCTGGAAAATAGTTACACATTAACTAATCTATTCTAGCTGAGGGTAAGCACTGTCATTGTCAAGCTTGCATGCCTTCCTGCAGTGACTGTGGTGATGAATGAATGAATGAATGAATGAATGAATGAATGAATGAATGAATGAATGAATGAACGAACGAATGAAATGGGGAATATAATTTATTACAAGCAGAACTGAGCTTATACACAGTGCCTAATAGTTTAGTGGGTATTAGAACATTCACATATGGTCAGTAGTTAGTGTATAGGTACATGGGGAATAGAATAGTCAACTTCAAGACAAATATCAACTTTCAGGCAGAGTTTGATTGACCATAGACCCTACACCACCTTGGTGTAGGGTCTATGGATTGACTAAACATCACATGGTTTAATTCTGACTAGATGATAAGCTTTTGTAGGAATGTTGAAGTGTCATCATACAGTAGACACTGTAGATACATTCATTTTTTGTACCATAAATTACCAGGACAAGCAGTACTATCATGATAGGTAATGTAATACCAGTGACATACATGTGAAGTTCACATTGTATTGACATACATACACATACACACACACACACACGCACACATGCACGCATGCACGCACGCACACACACACACACACACACACACACACACACATACATATACAAATGTACACACATAGACTGTGGACAGTCGCTTGCACCTTTTTTTTCTACGTTTTATCTAAACTTAAGTCGTCGCCACGCTCCGACGGCCCTCGATATCAGTATGCAATTATAGTAGTATTGCGCCGGATTGGAGCACAGCGACGCACACACGCACACACGACTTAAGTTTAGTCGTGAGCAACTGTTGACAGTCTAATACACACATACACATATACATACGTACATACGTACATATGCACATACATAGACACACACATACATACATACACACACACACATATACACACATACATTGTACATACATACATACGTATACATGTACACACATGCAAGTACACACATATCTTCATTTGCATACATCATACAATTTTGGATCACCATATGTTTTCCTGAATAGAAATAAATTTGCATTATGGGAGACCCAAGGACACTGACTGACTTGTATTTAAATAACAGAGCAGTTTATGTCTGCATATGCACAGTATTGTATTTATTTAAAATAGGTGAGCTGTTATATGCCGGTATACCATTAAGCGGCCTGTTTTATAATGGTTTTTGTACATGTTTTGAAAAGAACGAGGTCATTCAAGGTCAACTTACTGTTCAGTCTACAATATACAATGCCAACCTATCAGCCAGTGAGCTGAACAACTTTACATATCTTACAATTTAGAGACTGGTTTGCTATACTTTGAACTAAATATGACCCAATAGTACAGTACTGATCAAAGACTCGTTGTGGTAACAGTCTTATCTTGATATCTATTTGTACATTGCATGATATCAGTTATGTAATGACAAAGACTCAATCTGATTAAAATCCGATGTAGATGTCGGCTAATCGTTCATTACTATCTTACCTTCCTTATTTAGCCTGATTTGACCTTCGTGGTACATATTTACGTTTTTATACTGATCGCCTCCTCTACTGTCATCTGAACTGGCATGACATTGTCATATTTCTATACTCAGCTGTTGTGAAAGGTGTCAACAACAGAAGCAAAGAATATGGTGACTGACTGGATAAGTTAATTACAAGTACATGTAGTGTCTTCTTTCCCCTTGCACTGTCTGACAAATAAATCTTAAAGTGTGCCTGACACATCCTAAAATGCCATTCTGCCAAATTTTTCATACACAAAAATAAATATGACTACAGTATTTAATTAGTGAAATAATCTCTTGATTATCTTTGAACACAGATCAGTTGACATTAGCAGAGAATTGAGATTTGACCCCGTTCTAGAAACAAGGTTTGCTTATATCACTGTGACCTCTGACCCTCAGTGACCTTTAACCCACAACTGTACTCAGACAGGTAATTTGAATTGTCTGTTTGAGCAGAAAGGGACATTGTTAGACAAAATTAAACTCACTCTTCTGTAACACCAACAGTCCGTTTAACTATATGGCGTTACAAAGTTTCAGATAATAGGTGTTTGGTAGGAGATACAGAGACTTTTATTTGCTGGCTGATGATGTTTTGTTGACAAGTTCACTGAAGCAAATCCTTTGATTAGGTTCAAGAATCTATTTGTGTTCACAGTCTAGAATAGATAACACAATTTAAATTGCTGAGAGAAAATGTCCATGTATTATTGCAATATAAGTCTATACTGTCATTTATCGTATACCTATGCCCAGATCAATTGCTCTTGGTGACGTTTATCACAAAATATCACTTCTGATATGGGATGACAGGTTAAACGTCATGATATTCACGTTAAACGTCGTGATATTCATGTTAAACGTGATCAGAAAACACCTCTCTTGGCAGCCATCTTGGATATACTGAGTACCAGAATCAAGATTGCAATAATGTCATCATACAGCTAAGATACTCAAATTGTCAGGTTTATAAACATGCAAAACAATTGGGTAGATACTATTTCAAGGTTCAAGCCATTGGGCCTAGACTTACATTTTCTCTAAATAAATTCCAACTGAACTAAAACAACCCATTATCTCTACCTTACAGAATCACATGCACATATACATATTATGCACCTTTCAATATAATCACCAGACCTGAAATATACATGTATACACACAACATATTATGCATCTTTCAATGTAACCACCAGACCCGAAATCCCATGAAGTGACATAACATGGAGGTTAGGTCTGAACACAATAGATGGCCTTAGGCATATATGTATTGTACAATGCTATTGTGGAACCATAAGGCTCTATACACAGCATCAGTATTTTGTTCACAACTAACATGTAGCTCTGCCAGGAAATTCAATTTTTTACTTTAATTTATTCCTAATCTGAAATGGGCTGGGCAAATTATTAAATCCTAGGTTCATACAGTGTTTCCTCTGGGTCAAAAAATTTACTAGCAATTTGGCTAATTTGCCTCAAAATTTATTAGCCAAACCAGACTTTCAATTAGCCAAACTTTTGCGATAAAAATGAACCAATATAAATAAAGACAATCACCCAAACTTGTATGTTTTTACTTGGTTTATTTACATACATTTTTCATGTCATGTTGGCAAACGTATGGTTCTCATCTTTGCTTCAAAGTTGTAGGACCGAACATCAAGGTTTTAATCAGTTCTCATTGTAACTATTTTCTAAATCTCAGTGCGACCTGTGAAATTTGAATATGACCCATCGTATGCATAACATTTTAACAGTTTCATGTGCCCCATGACCATTTCCTGATGTGGAGAGCACGTCTTGGGTAGTTTAGAAACTACGCGATGTTATAATTACTTGTCCACGTGATTGGTTACTTATTAACAGACATGGTGCGAAAGGATTTCCATCGATAGAACTGCCATTGCGGCGAAGCATCTTCCCTCACGAGTGAAGGGATGATCAAATGAACCACATCATTTGACAGTCTATGCTGAAAACTTCACTTAGATAAATTCAAACTGCCACATCACCATTTCATTCTCACTAAAACTGAAACCTTTTCTTTTTGAGCTTTGTTACTAGATCGAACACATGCTCTTCGTCTGGTTCGCACGTTATTTATAGTGTATCGTTCAAGAATAAACGATTATCTTCATGTATTATGAGTTAACATTTCTTCTGCATAGTGGAAGGGCCCGGTAATAAAGACAACTCATCTTTTAATCGCCCCTTGCATGTGATGAACTACTTGATCAAATTTTACAAGCATAGATCGCATGATCAGATGCTGAAAGTTTTACACAATGGAACGGGAACAATCGGACGTTATTTGCATTGCTGATGTAACAATTTTATGGTTTATTTAACTTTCGAGGAACGCACAATGTGTACACTTCCTTCTAAATGTAATACAATGTAGTTTAAATTACGGATATTCCACGTTGCGACAAAGAAATGACAAGCTTTAGGCATACATTTTCTAGTGTTCTATTCTAAATTGGCTTCGCAAGTTTGGCTAATTGTATCAAAAATATTCTCGCCAAATGCAGATTTTATTCGCATTTTGCGATTTGGCGAGCAGGCAGCGGAAACACTGTTCATACATACATATATACCTATATCTGATGATTGTTTAATACTACTGTTACTTAGTCAGTCAAGCCATGAGACTTTGGTAGAATTATTCTTTTGTTCGGTACCACCTTTGTCTATAGCCCTGGCCTGACAACTGTTTTTCATACTCAAATTCAATCCTAATCCATTGTGAATTTTTCAGTTTAAATAACAACAAGGTATTACATTTTGACCTGTATAATCCTTGCTGACTACATGGCATTCAGTAGTCCAGTTGCTGGCTACAAGGCATTTTATCAATCATGTATCCCCCACTCCCATAAACCATGCTGACAAGGAATTCTATCATGTCCTCTTATCCACCCACAATCCATACATGTACAGACAAGGCATTCATTCTATCAAGTATCCACCCACAATCCTTGTGGATTACAGGGCATTCATTCTATCATGTACTCACCCACAATCCTTGCTGGCTACAAGGCATTCATTCTATCATGTATCCACCCTCAAACCTGGTTGACTGCAAGGCATTCATTCTAGCATGTATCCACCCACAATCCTTGCTGGCTACAAGGCATTCATTCTATCATGTATCCACCCACAATCCTTGTGGATTACAGGGCATTCATTCTATCATGTATTCACCCACAATCCTTGCTGGCTACAAGGCATTCATTCTATCATGTATCCACCCACAAACCTGGTTGACTGCAAGACATTCATTCTAGCATGTATCCACCCACAATCCTAACAAGGCATTCATTCTATCATGTATCCACCCTCAATCCATACAGACAAGGCATTCATTCTATCATGTATCCACTCACAACTCATGTCGACTACAAGGCATTCATCCTATCATGTATCCACCAACAATCCTTGCTACTACAAGGTATGCTATCATATACCAACCCATAATCCATACTGACAACAAGGCATTCTGTCATGACGTCTTGTATAACATACTATCATCTAACAGGTCAGTAAAGATTCTATGTTAATCAAACAGTGAACAGTCTTCCAATTGACTACACTACAGACAAATTCCATTACAATGAGTAAAGTAAAGTGTCTGTGAGTGCATATCATGTAAAACAACCCTATCTGTTTGAACTATTGAACTCTATGTCAAATACCAGCATCTCCACATGTCAAATATAGACTATTATGTGTACATCAACATGTTCATTACTGTAATATCAAATGGACAAAAATAAACATGACTAAGGGAATATTGTAGGGCACACATATTAATTCTTTCCCAGTATGAATTAATGATATCATATTCCCTGCTGGAATTTCAAATATACGATTAAAGACATTATCATAATTTGACAGAGGTAAGAGACACAAAAATAGAATAACTTGTTACATTTTTAATGATCTTCATAATTAATTTATTTATCTATTTACAAATAAATATCCCCCTTCTCAATATAGCAAAATGGTTAAAAATTTCAAATGAAAATTTATGCAGTCAAAAAAAAACAATATCCTAAATTTTCTCTGACATCTCATAGGTATTGTTAGGGATGTACAACAATGGGTTGTTATCACAGATTTACTTCAAAGTTTTTAAAACTCTTCAAGAGTAGGAATTTTCACTTGAAAATAGGAACCTGTAGGCCATGAACATAATATTATAATATAACTCTCTTTATTGAATTGGGATGGTGTAATTACATTAGGGATAGAGTTTAACTTGCAATTCTAAAGAACAGTGTTTGAGATGTTGGAGATATTGCCATGAAATTCACTGTATTAAATTCTGTGCAGGTTTCGTTTTCATTTCTTTTTGATCAGAGAATTAAAAATAAAGAAAAATTGTACCACTCAAATATTTGACAATGAGAATCAGTATATAAATACTACAGTAGTAAGGTAACCATACCTAACAACACAACAATCACTCCATTCCCGCTCAAGTTTAATATGGGTCAAAGGTCAAATTTAGGGAATCAGTGACTAGTCCTTTGTAAATTGCAAATGATTTATTACTTCTACACGTAATATATTTACTGCTTTTTAAACTTTGTACATGGGAGCAAAATTGGAATAAAATAATATCAGCATTAGTTCCTTTGCTAACTTTTGACATGTCTTGACAACTCTTCTAAAGGTAAACCACTGTGAAATACAATGACTCAGCATTTATATCTTAGTATGAAATTCAGGATTTTCCCAAAAGTTCCACATTTGCACATTTTCTGTATAACATGTACCAAATCAAATACATACCACATTGTGACTACTGTGAACTAGTTTCAATGTGAATGTTCAGTGTATATCTGAAAACAGGACATGAGGTTGTATAACAAATATCATAATGTCACCACAAAAGGAGCCATGGTACATGCAATCTGATTAAAATCTGATGTTAGATAGGCTGGTTTTCCTGTATTTACATTTATTCCATCGTTATTGCGTCTTTTACGTTAGGAAAAAAAAAACTAACGTAAAAGACGCAATAACGATGGAATAAAGGTAAACACAGGAAAACCAGCCTATCTAACATCAGATTTTAATCAGATTGTGGTACATGGTACATGGTGTGAGTAGAAAATGCAACTTGGCACTAACAGTGCCTTGGTGTATTTCCTTTACTTACCAAACACTTACTTTACATGGCCATTCTCTCTATTTACATATTTTCACTATAACACTACATCTTAGCACATACTCACCTATATGGTTTTTCTCCTGTATGTGTTCTTACATGTTTACGAAGATCACTTAGAGTTGTAAAATATTTAGTACAGCCATCGGAATCACAGTTGAATGTTTGCCCAGAATGTAGTCTCTTATGTGCTTTAAGTCTGTTGAAAAAATGAAAAAGGTTTTAGCCTTCTTCTTCCTCCAGTACAATACAAATTTACTCACAAACTGAGTTTATAATCTTTGTTACATGTACTTGAGTGAAAATACTTACGTACACGGTGAGTGAACTTTTCAAGAACAATGTAAGGGATGACTGCACAATGTCACAAACTCAATAAGCAAAATTGGTTCGTTTAGGGGGAGGGGGACGGTGGAGGGGGTCTGACGTCAATGCGATTGCTGAACTTCATTTTCACACTTCGAACCAAATTTCGACTGAAAATGTTAACTCCTTCAATGATTACAGCTTTTGTATTTACTACTGAGATGATAAATTGATAAAAATTTACTTCTAATGTGAGATATGGTGCTGGTTTCTGGTAGCATTTAATGTGTTTATCGTCATGGTTTTACATTGCATTGCTCAAAGTGGTGTGACCACTAGTTTTCATCATGGTTTACATCATATAAAACGTGTGATGTCGCATGATGTGAATGTTCATTTACGGGAGGGGGTTTTGACCTAAATGAAGGGTGTTTGTTTATTGACCTTGTGCAACATTGTGCAATCGTCCCTTAATGTTGATGAAAGTCTTTGATGACATTTAAAACATCGTCTAGTGTTTTGATAGCATATATGGATTTCCTTCACATTTAAGTACATGTAATAATAATAATAATAATAGCACTTGTAAAGCTCCATATACCCTAAAAGTTCATCAGAGCTGAACACTATAAAAACGATAAAAACTGCTAGAGTCAAAAAGGTCAGTAACAGTAAACAAGTCCCATGTAATAAAAGTCTTGTACTCTAAATTAACTGACGGTATACTTGAATACAAGGTTTGATTTCTTCAAATAGCATGTGACAATTAGCTCTACTTCAGTTAAAGGTGAGGGTTTCAATCTCACATTCTCGCATTAGTGTTATCTTATCAGTGGAGCCATGAGGAGTACATACAATAATTCTTTTGTGCTTGGCCAACTTTTTCTATAGCTTTTGTCAGATAACTGTTTTTCACACCTAATGTTTAATCTTTTTCAAAATGGGTCTTTATTTAAGTTTAACACTTGTTTCTTTTTTAAAGAAACAACATTACCAGCAATGAATACATATTGTATATATGTGGTTGGTTATTGTATTCACTTATGTGTCAAATCAAGATTTAGATCACTTGGTTGTTTTTCAAGATGATGACCTCACAGGAATCATATGTAGCTAGCTTTTTATATATCCTTAATTTTTTGAGAAGTAAGTGTTATTCTCAACAAAAATTCACATGATCTGTCACTTGAGTTTAGATTGAAACTTTACATTATGGACTCTGTAGCAGTTCCGAGTGGAGGATCGAGACTGAGGGGAAAACCGCCACCTTTACTGCAGTCAGTTCACATGTAGTTTGTTGTAACTGAAGCTGATAACTACCTTGCTGATTACATTTTGTACATGTAGTGTATGGGAAGGTACACAGAACCAAACTATTGCTATAGTGCTAAGACCCGTGGAACACACTGCAGGTGTACTGTCTCATTACCACAATAATGGAAGCAGTTACGTTCAAGAAGTACCACATGCCTATTATCAAACTTATAATAAAGGCAAGAGTGTAAAACAGTGGATCAACTGCACAATAATACAAAGTATTCAAGCTAAGGAGTCTGAGTTAAAGAAAAGAATAGGGTGAGACTCCCTAGCATAAACCTGATTTGTATCATCTGCAATAAGTGGACACTGTTAAAGTGACATATTGTTTTAAAACATGCTGACAGTGGAAACGTGATCAAAACGAATTCTTTATAGCCCACCCGTACATGCCTTACCTGTATAGCGTATTGTAAGATTTTTCACACCCTTGCATGTCACACGAAAAGGGTTTCTCGTTCGTATGTACCCGCACATGTATTTTCAGACTATAAGACGTAAGAAAGGCCTTTCCACAGCCTGTTTGAGTACACGTAAAACTGTATTCTCCCTTGTGAGTTTTTTGGTGTGTTTTTAAATTGCCCGCAGTGCTATAAGTTCTTGTACAGCTTTCATAACTACACTTGTACCGTTTCACCTCCTTTGTTTTGGTATCGGGGTCACTTGTTTCCAAGGTTAGTGTGGCTCCACCGATATCATCAGGCATAAAATTGTCTCCTGGATTAATGTGCATGTGGATTTGATTGGGCGAGATCGTATGGTGTATATAAGCACCACTCTCCGCACTGACTAAAACACCACCCGATTCACTGTCCGCCATTAACGATTCACCCGAGCCACATTTCTGGCTATTTCCACCGCCTTCGATGAAAATTGCCGTCTGGTCGTACGTCGTATTAACGAAAGCATCGTTGCTTTCGTCACCTTCGTCTTCATCTAAATCTTCATCTCGATGGTTTTCTTCTTCCTCAACTAATTGATTTTCTTCTATTTCGTTGTCTGAGCAGTCCTCCTGCTTGACTTCCGCCATTTTGATCGAAAATATTTCTGTCACTGAAAGTAGTGCGTAAAATGTAGTCGTGATATAGTGTTTTTCATTACAAATATTGCGGCACAAGCCAACTATATAATACTTTCATGATACAGAAAATGTGCCCTTTATGTAAAATTGAACTTTCGGTTGATTCAAATGACTGAATTTACCATAAGATACATATTTGCAAATACATCGAATGTACAGGTCAGAAAGAGTACAATCGTTTGGTACCTCATCGGGCTGAGTAAATTTACATAATGTAATCATGATGTCATGGTATCGTGATCGCCGTGATTTCTCTGGTGATTTTATTGCTTCCAGACATGCTGCAGTCGGTCCTCAACAAAACCATGAAGCGTAATTTTATGTTATTTCGTGGCTTATGCGCACACTTTTGGTGATGCAAAAACTGAGATTTACCTTGAAAATAAGAATAGATATTAGGTTTACAAGTGTACATGTACGCCCCCCCCCCCGGTACATGACACAACAAAGCGATTGGAAGGTGTGGAGCGCCACCAGCGACTGCTTTTTACAGTGGGACATTCGTGATTTCTTTGTTTGTGTGTTTTATTCGGCACAGTTAAAGTTAAATAATACAATATAAAAAAAAAACACAACTGTACTAAAATTCTGTGCATGGACAACGCAGTGAAGTCAGAAGACTTTGTTCCACGGATCATATGTTTGGCACTAAATAGAGCATGGCCATAAGGATTAAATTCACCTCTACTTCCATTGAATTAATTAATGGTGTTATTAAATTTTCATGTCTTACAATTAATGTGACTGACCATCTATGCTATTCACGACAAGGAAACAGATTCTAGCCAGTTTCTGTATATTTTAAAAACAATAGTCATAGTACTTCTGATATTTCTACTTCTATTTCACTGAGGTGATAAGTTTCTGGAGATGAAGATGTACTCACTGGCAGGATGAAAAGCTGCAGATTATATCCCACCTTGAAACATTGATATCAAGGAATGACATGTAATAAACGGTTCAATTCATTCACCTAGATGGTTCTCATTTTCATTCCTAAAGGTATTTTTACCTCCCGTAAGGGTACGGGAGATATTAAAAGGGGAATGTCTGTGTGTGTGTGTGTGTGTGTGTGTGTGTGTGTCTGTCTGTCTGCCTGTCTGTCTGTCTGTGTCATCATTTTCTAAAAATCGGCTGGCTCAATTGTAATGGAATTTGGAATATATAATCTTGATTAGGTTTTGAGACAGATCTGTTGATGTTTAATTAAAGAAATTTGCATATTAACGAAATCAACTAATTACGCAATATCTTAAGACTGCATACTTCAATTTCAATATAATTTATTATATTCGTTAAACATAACAACATACATTTGTCCTATAAAATTCGTTGATGTATCTTAGAGCATTAATGAATAATTTGCATAATCAATTATTTTTGGTAATTAGGCTATATCTTAAGAATAAATACTTCAAATTCAACATAATTTAGTACATACATTAACCAAAAGAAAACACATATGTCCTATCAAGTTGTTGATGCACCATACAGTGTTAATGAATAATTTGCATAATTAATGATTTTCGGTAATTAGGCTATATCTTAAGAATACATACTTCAATTCCAATATAATTCAGTACACACGTTAACCATAACAATCGCATATGTCCTGTAAAGTTTGTTGGTGTACCTTTCAGTGTTAATGAATAATTGCTAATTAATGATTCTTGGTAATTAGGATATATTTTACGACTGCATGCTTCAATTTCAATACAATTCAGTACATACATTAACCATAACAAATTGTGTATATCCTATAAAGTTAGTTGATGTACCTTGTTAATGAATAATTTGCATAATTAATGATTTTCGGTAATTAGGGTATATCTTAAGACTGCATTAAGTAGTATCATACACTCTTACATACATTAACCTAAGAAAGCACACTTGTCCAAAAACCATAGCCTGTTACCATAGTTTTTTGAGTTTAATGAGTTATTTGCATAATTAGTGATTCCCTTACGGGAGGCACTCAGTTTAAATCTGGTTACTATTAATACAATAAATACTCATAGAAAAACAACTACTCCCGTTTCCTAAAGTTACACTTTTTTCAAACAAACAAACAAACAAACAAACAAACAAACAAACAAACAGACAGACAGACAGACAGACAGACAGACAGAAAAATAAATAAATAAACACAGAAATGACTGATATATTGTGAAATAAATGAATCGCCATATCAACCAGTCCTCACCCTTGCAGTAAATTTATATTTCACATCAAATCAAATATCGGCAAAGTGTTACACATGTCGATAATTTGGTACAGGTATCGCAAGTATTCACACAGTGTACAGTGGCTGTATAATATCTGAAATTGAATAAAACCATTGGCATTGTAGCACAACTGTTGAAAGTAAACTTTAATTTCTGTAATGATTGTGGTCTTATTGTTAGGCATATTTGCATATATTATTTGAAGATTTATTCCCATACATACCCATCCATAGTGCTATATCTACAATATACACCATCGTTTAACTGTTGCTGTGGGCATTGTCTTGTTAGTAGGCATATTTGCATTTCGGAATGTTTATTCATTTGCCTTTGCTTCGCTGGTGTTATCATAGGTATTATCTGTCATCATTTAACTGTTGCCATGGGCGTGGTCTTGTTGCTAAGGACATTTGCATATTCATTTATATATTTGTAATGGGTAGTTTATCTGTTTACAAATATTATTATTTTCTTTATTTACTTTTTACTTTTTTTCTTTTTTTTAAAAAAAATCAGAGTCAATATCAAAAAAAAAACTTGCAATCAATTAATTGACAAGTTTTACTTTGGATACCTTATTAATTATTAATGACGAGTAACTTTCCACCAAGCGCCCTCAAGTGGCAACCATTAGAGGATACGTAACTAGTATTATAATCATGCCACCATTATCACATAGAAGTAAAGGAGGAGGGTGCATCTTCCATGAAGACTTGTTAATTAGCATCTTTTGATCATACTAAATAAATAAATTACTTGTTCTTAAAAGTTATAGTTATCATTATTGGTAAACTTTTCCTGCTTTTCTTGTGTGTGCCTCAAGAGCTTTTCAATTCAATAACTTTATTTATCCCAAACGGGCAATTAGGTTTGGCAGACAAACACCTACACATCAAAAAGAAAAGAAAAAAGAAAAAAAAAGACAATAGTTCAAAGCAAAAACAAACACGATAAAAGGTTACAGGACATCAAAAACCAATTCACACTACAAAAAGAGCATCTAAAATGTTTTGTTTGAAAGCCGAACAGCGGATGGTATGAAAGAGTTTTTATGCCGGACAAACTGGGCATCTAAGACGTCTACCAGATGGAAGGAAATTGAATTCAGTCGTTAAAATGTGGTCTGTATCTAAAATTGAACGAGATTTCCTCATGATATTTTTATTGTAAAATGACAAAACATTCCTTTGTGGTACACCAATAATTATTGAACTTCTGGTGACAATTCTTTCAAGGGAATTCTTATTCTTCAAATTTAAATGATAAAACCAGCAGATAAAAGAAAAGGTTCACACATGTCATCGTCTAACAAAGACAAATGACAAGTTAAAAAGTGAGTTTTATTTAAAACAAATCAAAATCAAATAGCACATCATTCTGAACCGATGTTTAAGCTATACCAAAGATAATTGAGTTTAAAAATGGTACAAATCACTTGTCACACATTTATTTTATCATTAGAAATTGCAACGTCATTTGATTGGACCTTCCCTTTACTGTAAAAGATTAATGTAAAAAATATAAATTTAGTTTACATTTGAGTTGTTTTCTGTAATATTTAATACAAAATGTAAGTTTCACTGTTTATCTCATCAATAACATTTTTGCATTGTCTTTTTCAGGTATGGTGTTTGGGGTTCCACCTCTCATATACGAATCATAAATCTAAACATGGCTGATTTGGAGCAATTAAAATAATAAACTGTCAAGTTGCTCTCTCATCTTTATACAAATATACCAAAGTCAAAACCAGAAAAATGTCATTTGTGTGTAAATGTGTTTTCAGATGATAACTCTGAATGACCTGTACACTCGACTCTGCACATGCAAGTGGTGTTTCATTTGTGTGTGATGTCTAGTGTGTTTTCATATGGTGATTCTAAATAAAACCTTTACTATCACTCAATGCATGCATATCATCTTTCATTTTTATGCAGCATCATGTGTTCCTTTAGATGGTTTCTTTGTTTAAACCCTTTATCACACTCTAAACATACAAATAGTCTTTCATTTGTGTGTATCAACTTAATGTGTGTCTTTAGATGGTTACTTTGTTTAAACCCTTCACCACACTCTATACATACAAATAGTCTTTCATTTGTGTGTATCAACTTAATGTGTGTCTTTAGATGGTTACTTTGTTTAAACCCTTCACCACACTCTTTACATACAAATGGTCTTTCATTTGTATGTATCCTCATGTGTTCTTTCAGATTGCCATTGTGACTGAACCCTTTACCACACTCTCTACATACATGTGGTCTTTCATTTGTATGTGTCATCATGTGACTCTGTAGATGGCTCTTTCGATTAAACCCTTTACCACACTCTTTACATACATGTGGTCTTTCATTTATATGCATTCTCATGTGTTCTTTCAGATTGCAACTTCGGTTGAACTTTTTACCACACTCTTTGCATAGAAATGGTTTTTCATCAGTGTGTATCCTCATGTGCTTTTTTAGATCACTACGTTGGATACACCCTTTACCGCACTCTTTACATACAAATGGTCTTTCATTTTGGTGTATCATCATGTGTGCCTTCAGGCGATAACTGTGAATAAATCCTTTACCACACTCTTTACATAAAAATGGTCTTTCAGTTGTGTGTATTGACTTGTGTACATTTAAATGGCAATGGTATTGAAACCCTTGACCACACTCTACACATACAAATGGTCTTTCAGGTGCGTGTAGTTTCGTGTGTTGCTTCATATATTTACTGGACTTAAACCCTTTACCACACTCTTTACATTCAAAATGCTTTTCATTAGATGTATTTTGTTGGATAGTTTCTGTACTTTTTGAGTTATATTTCTGAGCATCATACCAATGGTCATCTTCTGGATTCACAGTACCAGTAATGCAAACTTGTTGTATCCCAATAGGAAAAGGATTTCTACAACCATCAGTTAAAGTTTCATTCACTTTTGTAGCCATGCTATAGTCTGAGTCTTCACTTATTGATAGCTGTCCAGTTACCTTATTACAGTCTGAGCTTTCCATTGTGGTTAGTTGTTTAGTTGCCTTGTGATACTCTGGGTCTTCCACTGTGGTTAGTTGTCCAGTTACCGTATTACAGTCTGGGCTTTCCACTGTGGTTAGTTGTTTAGTTGCCTTGTGATACTCTGGGTCTTCCACTGTGGTTAGTTGTCCAGTTACCTTAGTAAAGTCTTGGTCTTCAACTATGGTTAGTAGTTCATCTGCTTTGGTATTCACAGTTTGGACATGGTAGTGAACTCTATCTTTTTGAACATCTTCACTTATTACTTTCCAGTAATTTTGTTCTGAGTCATTTTCTTGGTCACCTGATATCACAGCATTTTCTATCTTTATTTTCATATCCTTCTTCACTGTGTCATTTGAAAAGATATTTTCTGCAACAGCAACACTATTTACTTTGGTTTCAGCCTTGACTTGGAAAGGTTTCAAAGAATGATGAAATACCTTTGTTGAATCATGTTTGACATTTATGTTTACTTCTTCATCATATTGACCCTGGCTGTTTTTATCTTCCTTCTTCATCATTATCTCCTCTCTTTCTTGCTTGTGTTCTTCATATTTCACCACAATTTGTTTAGAACAATGAAGTGACTCTACTACATTCCACATAATCCCATCTTCCTGATTTTTGTGTTTAGAATCTTCTTTCTTGACTAAAATTGTCTCCATGTCTGTTGGATACTTCTGTCATCTAAGAGCCAGGTATCTGTTTGGAAGCAACAGCAGAATTTTATAGGAATTCATTTGATGAACGATTATCCAGTTGCCTATCCAACCCTGTTGTTGTGAATATATGTGATCATGTGGCAGTAGCTATGGGCATGGTCTTGTTTCTAGACATATTTGCATACATTAATCCCTGTTGTTATCTTTGCAGTACTAGTATACGCTAGACCCCCTCAGGCTATTCTGCTTGGCGATAGCCCGAATCACAGGGGCGTGTAATATTGCATAGATTGTTGTTTTCCAGGTCTACAGACTAAATATAACAACCTTTTGAATATATATTCCTACCTGTATAGGGAAAGAGAGATAGTATACGTAGTACTATAGATCGATACATTTGTAGCAGCAAGATTCGTATGATATTTTCCTAAGAAAACGGAAATCTAAGCAATAATACACGCCCCTGTGGCCCGAATAGGGCTAGGAAAAGTCAAAAACATTTGAGCTAATTTAAATATTGTGGGCTGGGCAATGTATGCATTCATGTGGTAATCTGTTCAATAACCCATGACCTCTAGGATATGCATATTAACACACATGGTTAGAATGTTTATGTTCTTAGGATTCAGATACTTCTATATAGTTTTGTATTGTAACCCGTTTTGACTATCTTTTGTTATTCTGTGTATAATTATACACAGATAAGTATTAATATAATTGTCTGTGGTTTATATCACTGAATGTGGAGATGACTTTAGCTAGACCTCGGGTGTTCCACCCTCATATCTATCAGAAGAAAAACTGAGGTCTTGCAGCTAGACTATATGCCAGATATAACTATATATCTCTAGCTATCTCTGATACAACTTGAACAGGACTATGGAGTAATCTGAAAGGTCAAGTCTTTAGTCCGATATGTATGTCACCACCCACAGTGTATTATATAATCGGTTCTGATTGCACTCATGGCTTCACACTTGTAATCCTTTACACCAACAATCTACACACTGGCTGGTCACCACCTAGTCCATGTATCTATCATTGCGATGATTATACGTAAACATATAATAATATATCCATGCCTATATAGTCCTGTTTGCAGACGATGTACGGGACGCGATGCTAATCCTCAACACAACTACATTAGAAATCAACTTATCAACATCTTAGTTGTAAATACAGAACCTGTTATCATTGACTTGACAGTTTCGAAATTTGGTTAGAAGTGAGAAAATGAAGTTCAGCAATATTGCAATGATGCCACACCCCCACCCACCCTACAGGTAGGAATATATAGTCAAAAGGTTGTTATATTTTGTCTGTAGAACTCTGTAGACCAGAAAAACAACAATCTATGAAATATTACGCGCCCCTATGCACCCACCCACCTAAACGAACGAGGTAGTGTGACATTGTGCGATAGTCCCTGTATTAATTCTGTACTTATGACAGACTCGTGTACTCAAGAAAATGAAGTAGAATACATTTATATTACAGTATACCTACTGCTGGTGAGTCAGCAGTCAGACGATCCGTGGTTGCCAACCACATAAGGCAAAGCGTTGACGGTCTGCACGTCTATATTCACGGTTGGTGCAAGAAAGACAAGAAAGACGCTGTTACACAAAGACACCGAAGAACTACATGTAAACAATGTGACGTAAGAGATCACCATTATATAAATATTTATTCAGACATTAGTGGAGCCGAGTGGCGAATCTAAAACCGGGATCCGAAAAGTTCACTATCGCGTCCATGCATGTAGCTGCAATAATTGTAGCTTTGTTTTTATTTACAATACTTTTTTAAAATTCTTTTTTTATATTTTGTTTTGGATTTCAACAGTTCATAAGACAATACATAGCAATGTCTACGTATAACAACGAAGAGTGATTTTACACCAATACACGCTATACACCACACGGACATGAGAAAATTTGAAGCTCAGTCTCGTCTGTCATGGATGTATAATTTATAGTGGTCTGTGTAAGGTACGCCGTGACAGGGCGCCATCACACATCGGTCAACTCCCTCCAGTGAGGGCGGAGACATGACTTACATATGTATTCTAGCGTCTATATCGTAACCCGTCACAGGCCGGCCTTCACAGTTAAAATACATACAATGTAGTATGATGCAATATATCACATTGATTTTGGGGTTCGCACTCAAAAATCAGCGCCCCCAATACTTCCACAGCTGCAACATCGTCATGTCAACCAGCAAAGTTTTAGCTAAGAATCCTGCCGTGTGAGGATTTGGGGTAGCACACGGCTGGATTCTAAGCTTACGGCAAAGTTTTGAACCGTCCCTTACATCTGTTGTCTACAATTATGCCATTCGGACCTATTAAAGTAAATCTTTGACAGTTAATTATTTCAAGATTACATTTTGGAAAACTATATATTCGAGCCATGTCTACTTCTTTATGAGACTGCAGCTGTGTTTGTGCCAACATTTTATTTCAGTTGGATTTTTCTGTAAGTTCTGTTATTGGTAAGGTTTTCAAATGTCAACATTCATGTTAACAACTATACCTCTGTAAGAACTCAAATTTAAGAAATTAAACTTAAATTTAGTAGACATAATAGAGTAATGCTCCAGTTAACCTATGTCACCCTCTGTTTAGGTTGTTATTACATACTGTTACAGAAACGTAGTCATCAAATGATCAAATACTAATGATTTAACAACAGAGGGTTAAGGATTGTCAGTTAGTTAGTTAGTTAGTTAGTTATGATTTCGAAAAAAACATGCAGTGGTTCTTGGTCACTCTTCAGTGGCAATGAATATGACAGTGATGGTTCGCAATATTGCCTAAATCAAAGAGAAGATATGCAATGAAATGGATTGTTCAAATTGTATAAAATACATTTACATTGAGTATGATCATTGAAAATCTGACCAGAGCTATTAGTTCTTCCGCGAAACTGCAAAGTAACATGCAGTGGTTCTTGGTCATTCTTCAGTGGCATGGAATATGACATTAATGGACAGTACTGTAAAAGAGGCTGTGGTTTATGACGATGCAGGAGTTGGACTCGATTAGTTGTTAGTCAACTACCTCTAATCTCCTTTTCCTGGTATCATGTAATCATTGATCATTCATACATTATATCTTATAGATTTATATTTCTGGGTATAAATAAATAGTATTCATTATAAATGTGTCATGTGATTAAAATATGAACAATTAATGCCTCAACTTGAGATATGACATGAATTATTGAGTTCATTGTTATACAGTATGGAACAGGATATGATGGGTTCAAGGCTAATAAGTGGACAGCATCAATGAGAGGTAATGGAGATATTGAGAATGGGACACGATTGTTTCAGTGAAGAACAAAACATGACGCAGTATTTAAAATGTACAATCATTTATCGTAGATTGATAGTCACTTTCTGGCTCCTTTCAGATCAAAATATAGACAATTCTCGGTACCTGAAATATTACTGCCTAAGCACACAATAAAAATAATGAACATTCAATTTCTTTGTCGGCACCATAACTTCCGCTCCATGCACTTCATATACGTGACCCTCTAACATGAGGTAAAAAAGCTATTGCAGGTACTGAAAATTCCAAAAGACGAATGAAATCAGCTTGATAGACCTGACTTCAGCCGATCACGATAATAGGCAGCAGAATATCGTGGCCTCTTTTACGACAGGAAACATGTATTTATGGCAACTAGAAAATAACATGGCACAACAAACTGACACTTTATACTTGAAAATAATGTTTTTTTTTAAATGATCAATATGGGTAGGGAGTGGTTACATTACATGAAGCAGACCAACAACTGAATCTTTCAGACTATAAACAAAGGGTACATTTACATAATCTGACATATTCAATATAAAACACAAAAGACAAAAACGTTAGACACAAAACAAACCAGATAAATGAAGTAAACTGAGCTGATATGTTCACCTGGTGTTATATCAAAATATAGATATTCCAAATGTTGACATAGATTTGACAAGCAAGCTATCACTGTTCAGTCATTTGACACCATCAGACTTGGCATGTGACAGCACACTACATAATGATGTCTTCAAGGATTGGTATAGTCTAGCTGCTAGACACTGGTAGGGAAATTTTGCTAACTTTAAAAGCAACAGACCACAAGTCACATAGTACCAAAGGAGCTATCAAGGGCTTGGTGTCTGTTCAGCAAACTTCCAGGCACAGATATGAGGCTGTATTACGGGACTAAGGTTGGAATGGAATTAAAATGAAATATTAAAAAAAAAAGACTTTGGTAATAAAAATGGTATGTAAAATGTTCCCCACTTTTGAATCATTATAAATTATCACCTTGATTTGTTTAAATAATAAAGTAGAAAGCGCTTTATGATATCATTACAACACCTAATTTGGCTGAGTCAAAGAATTTACAGGGTGTCAATCACATTTGCATTGCTGCTGGTTGTGAAATCGGGACCAGTATGCAATAAATAGTATTTCTACATGTCTTCATAGACACCACAGTTTGTGCATAGACATTGATTTATACTATACCATCCCTACATCAAATATATAATCCTTGGTATTAATTAAGTAATCATGGAGAAACACAACAAGAAATCTGACTGGTTAAAGAAAACATGACATGGTAATATTCAAATGTGAAATGTAACTGAAAATAAATTTTACCACTGTTTATAGTCAACTGCACAAATGGATTTCGTATAACTAAATATTTGTAATAGGGTTCTAAGAGATAGGGTGGGGTGTGGGTTGGTACATTACCCAATGGACTCTTGTAGAGTTCAAAGTGTTCTAAAAGATGGGGTGGGGTGGGGGTTGGTATATTACTCTTGTAGAGTTCTACTTACTTACTGTCATTAATGCCCTTAACGAAAAACACAAATTCAAATGTTAGCAAACAGTTTCTGACTGGAGCGGGCCATGGACACCAAAGATTATATATTATGATAATATAGATTTGTATTTGGTATTAGTCTTTCAAACACCAACCATGCCTAAAGATAGGGATTGAATGTAGATAACACTGTCATTATACATATATTAGGATTTTCATGTAAAAGTATTTTAAAATTAAAATTAGAAATCAACCTGTCAGTAGATCTGGAAATCAGACAATTATTTCATTAAAGTTTGGAAAATACACGAACATAAAATAAACACAAAGTGCCTGTTTTCAACAGGACTAAATAATAGTATAAATGAAGAACATGTAGATAGATAAAATTGGGGAATAAGAGATTTTGGGGATTTCAGGAAAGAGAGTCATGCCCAATCAATAACAATGACTTTGTTTATAAAAAAAAAGAATAAGAAACACATTCTTCAATTATTCTGAGATGGAGCAGACAGGACAGCCCTGGAATTTAACTTGACAACATAATGTAATGGCATGATTTGATTTCGTTCAACAAACTTCTCTCTCTGCACAAGGGATTTACTTGGTGCAGTGTGTGCAAAGTCCACTGCAAACCAATAGGGAACTTGCAAACCCGCCATGTTGAATGTTGCATCATGGAAAATATGATAATAAATACTAATCAATAAGCATTGTAAACGATATTGTTACATTGTTTATAACCACGAATGATCAATTCATAGTCACTCTGATCTTTGTGGGAGGTTTATTTTATCCGTAGCTCCAGATTAGGTATTACAATAACCACAGATAATCCCATAGTCCTTTGCATCTGAGCATGCTCAGTCTGGATTGCAAGTTCCCTATTCAGTTATACTATGATTACAATAGTACAGTCATCAGAAGTTAAACACCACAATTTCACTTTCTACAATATACAGCAGTTGACACTAGGTTTTTAGATAGAATTGGTATGTGCAAATACCCTGGGTAAACCACACTATCACTCTTGCATCATTGGGTTCTGTCATAGTATATACTGCCCCACGACATCATGGGACAACATCATATGTTGAACCAATCAGTTTCTACACACAATAGAGATGTATCTTCCACCGTGTTCTTGGTCTTCTGACTTCACTTCTCCCATCATACAATGCTACCTAAAGAACGTCCACATTGCCAATAAAATATTTGCTACTAGGACAAAAGTACCAACAAGTAGAATACAATTTGTGAGAAAATGTCTGTCTTCAATTTTTCGTATAGATTTTTGGAAAATGTGTTCAATAAAGGCAGTGAGTATCCATTGTCCATCCAAAGCATAGCATGGAACAGAGTTTAACATAGCCAATGCCCCTGATAACGAGATCATGTATCTGATCAAAGAATTAAGGAAACATAACAAATAGTAAGAATCACATGTCAGAAGAGTTTTAATAGGCCACAGTCCTCCTATAAGCCGAGTTGAAACAATTTTTTTAAGGTACATGTTGTTGTGTCCTGAAAAGCACCTGTAGTATTCTACTTATCTGAAGGTAATAAGTACTTAGGAGTCATGAATATTTATTGTTCATCTAATACATGTGCATATGTTGATGAGCTAACAGTGGACCAATGCTAGAACAATGAAGAGTTTCAATTTGATGTTTCTTTGTAATCACAAGAAATCCATGTGATGTAAAATCATGAAATGACTCTCCTGAGAACCGAAAGTTTATGACAATATATTTATTTCCAGGAGTGGCATCTTTCCTTTAAAAATGCTCATTTTATCAGTTTCTTGTTCTGATTAAAAGTTGCACTGGCAGCAACTGGACTATTTTTTGAAAGTGCTTTTGTTGGATATAATGACTTACTCATATCATACACACTGAACAGTATTGAATCACCTATGGGTAAATATATGTGTGCAGCTGTATACATCATACTGTATAATGATTAATTTCTAGAGTTACAACTTATAGACAATAAAAAAATGTTCTTTTGGCACGTTGAGGGCGCTCTTGTAGGGATTAGCTTTTAGGCATTGTCTTTTAAACTAAAATAAGATCATGTTTTAAACTCTGTTTTTGGACTGTTACTGACCTGTTTATATATAAAACTGACCCTTGATTAACACGTGCAATGTCTAATCATTGGTATTTCAACAATTTTTGCAGACTATATTGTTTGTTATCTGATTGAAAAAATAATAATAATGCTGGTGTAGATTTAATGTTTGTGCTTTTGTTCATAAAATGGTTCATTAGACAACAATGTCTCTTGAGTAAAGGAAATGGTGTCTGCAGAATACACCAACCAATCAAAGGATACTTGCATAATGTTTCGACCATATTTGGTAAATCCAGAGGTAGAAAGTTATATTTAGGTACATAACCACTGATGCTGACTGAAAAAGAAGGAACAATTTTGGTTTAAACAAAATATTCATATGAACTGATTCTATGGTAAGGCTTCCATCATTGCAAGGATCTTTTATACCCTTGTAATACCAATTAGTTTTCACAGCAGCATATAATTTACATTAACCAAAATTGAGTCAAAGACATGGTCAGTGAAGATCTATAATCAACAAAGCAGACTGTTAAAGTGGTCATATGGATTAGAATTGGGTATTTATTTTGGACTTTTAATTTAGGAAACAATTTTATCATGGCTTCTTACTTGAAACATCAATGTGAAACAACAGTGACCAAGTCTGTGTTTGTAACTCAATACAGTGCAAAAAAAATGTGTAAAAGGGGTTTGCTATTGCACATACAATAACAATGATTTTTACACATTTATCGATTTTTTGCAAGTTTCTGAGTTACAAACACAGACTTGGTCACTGTTGTTTCACATTGATTTTTTAACTAAGAAGTCATGATAAATTGTTTCCTAAATTCAAAATCCAAAATAAATACCCAATTTTCATCCACATGGCCACTTAAACCTTATAATCTACAGTAAAACATTTGAAGGCCATTGTAACTTTGTGTGGAATTGACTGTAGGTACCAGGGATTTTGTTGAGACTTACCTGTATAAAGCAAAAGATAGGGATCTCCTACATACAGCAATGCAGGTCCACTATCATGTATAACTCTGACTAGATATGTATTATTTGGTAAGGATGGGTAGAGACACCTCATATCTCTAAAGACTAGACAATCTCTGAATGTTTTACATGAAAGTCTGTCTGTCACTGGACGAGCAGCTATGCAAGCATATTTCTGTAATTGTGAGAAAAGCGTTATTAGGAAATAGGAATTCTTTTGTATCTCATATGTAGCAATCATTAAAATACAAACAAAGTCCCAGAATTGACTTCTATGAGTCCACACTTCTGAAAATATATGAAGGCATTTGACTATGTACATCAAAATGGTGTGCTATACTGATCATTTCACCATTAAAAAAAATTATATGTATGCTTCCTATATATTAAGTATATGAAGCTGTTTGATTGATTTACTATTCAAATGATTATAGATATTAGGATTTAACATTTTAAAGAGACATCTCATGTTTTCAGTCAGTTCTTTACTGGAGTAAATAAATCACAAATCCTACCTTTTCAGTCAGTTCTTTACTGGAGTAAATAAATCACAAATCATACCTTTTCAGTCAGTTCTTTACTGGAGTAAATAAAACACAAACCTTACCTATCCAGTCAGTTCTTTACTAGAGTAAATAAAACACTAACTTTACCTTTTCAGTTAATTCTTTACTGGAGTAAATAAAACACAAATCTTACCTTATCAGTCAGTTCTTTACTG